>NC_056714.1:21039846-21339846 GCF_018831695.1 Puntigrus tetrazona | reverse complement strand
TATATGTGTGCGCATGCTGGTGTCTGTCCACACTTCTCTCCTGTAAAACGTGGCGTGAATGTTGCCTGAAATACGAGCCTTAACTGATCTCAAATTCTCACCAGCATTTTTCCACTTGACTTTGGGCTGATTTAATTGGAATTTTTTTTTATTGTTATTTAACCCATTCATTTAGGACAATTATTTATTAAATAAAATAAAGCTTAATTATGCAAATTCCATAAAACAAATGTTCTTACAATCTGAAAAATGTAAACCTTAAAAAAAACATATTGCGTTTTATAGTATTATATAATTGCCAATATAATATATTATAGTAAATGTTTTTTAGCCTTTTATATTATGTATTTTGGAATATTTATATAGGTATATACAAACACGGTCATATTTTTTTTCAGTGCATTAATTTGTTATAATATCTTTAAATTATAATCATAATGTTTTTTATTTTAATAAGCAGTTATTTCCTACTAATTTCATTCATTTATCAGTATATCAAGTATTTCTATTTATTAAAAATGTAAGAGATTAACAGCTGAAATATCTCATGATTTCTCTCTATATCTCTTCATTTCTCTCTCTCTTTGCTCAATCACATGATTGCAACCTCTCTGTTCAAACTTGCGCGCACACACACACACACACACACACACACACATACACACACCCTCAAACAGTTTGTGATAAACAAAGCTTCTGGGTATTTGCGGAGGGGGTGTTGAGAAAAGAAACCTGGCAGAATCACTTTCTACCCATCAGCCCCTCGTGTTACTGATGACCTCTACCGCAGAGAAGCTATTTGTGTCAAGACCAGAAAAAAAATACTCGTCGGCTCTGTCTATCCCAACTCTCTGACCTCTGTCATTTAACGTGAGAAGAAGATGCATTCTCAGACCTCCCTGCAGAGAAATAATAAACCCCAAACCCCTGTTCAGCGGAGTTCAGGAACAGGCCATTCGTTGACACCGCGGGCTCGCTACGATCCCATCTGCTGTGCACGTGAACAGCTTTCTGCTTATCTTTCCCTGTCTTCTAGGTGAAAGCTTGTCTATTATTTGCTCCATGTGAAGGTTTTGATGTCCAGTTAGATTTAGATTATCAAAATGTCAAACCAAACCAAAAAAAGACAGATTTTTTGGAATTTGGAACTGCAAAAAGGACTCTATTTTTAGCAAGGTCCCTGATCTTTGCAGTGTTGCACAACCTATAGGCTTTGCAAAATCTGTAACTGAATGATGGGGGATTGCAAGCTGTATGAAACATGTAAACTGACTATTAGATTTATTTAAGGTTTAGAGAGAGTTTTGAAAATGGTTGTAAGAGCTAAGTTCTGATTGTTCTTAAGCAAAAAAGCTTGACTATAATTGAAGTTTAAGGAAAAAATAAAAATCTTAATTTTTATTGATTTATATTAAATATTGGATATTAAAAATCAGTGCCCATTACGACTTGTTGGGGTGTGGTCGCATTTGCCTTTTTTCTGCAAAACCTAGTCATGTTAATAGGAATCCATGTGAATTTATGTGAATGTGAAAGATTTCCTCACAGATTTTGAAAACTGTTCAGGTTGGTCATTTGACCACTATTGACCATAGACAATGGACATTTATTTTCTGTAATTGTTTCTCTGAATTTTCACCAGTGTGACTGCAGCTTTACTCTACAGACACTTTGGGAATGTTCGTCAAAAAAAAAAATTGACCGTAGCACTGATTTACCAACAAAACAACACTTGCACTAGCGCTCCTGTTTCCCACAGTCATATCTGATGTTAGGAAAGGGGGGAAAGGAGAAATATGCCTGTAAGGGAGAGTTGTTGTCGTAACAAGGGATTTGATTCAAAAACATTTGTTTTTTTTCCCACAATGTTTCAGCTGGTCACTGCCTGGCTACCAAGATGTGGAGGGAATGGAGACAAGAGGAGGAAGGTCATGCTTCAAAACCCTATTTGTCTGAGTAAGTGCTGCAAATCCCTCCACACACACACACACACACACACACACACGCACCATTACAACAGCCAACATGTGTCCTCTCACCACGTCTTAACATAACACATAACACATCATATGTGTCAGTAATGTCAGATACAAAAATCAGGTGTAATTTCATGTATAACAATATTTACAGGTGTATCATGCAATTACAGTTAAATATAAAATCTATATATAATTAATTTAGCATAGAAAACATGTATTAAATCCAGAAGCTGTTTTGTTTTTCTGGTATTTCTAGTTGATAATCAGTCCTACTCTAAATTAGCAAATGTGTCTAAAAAGCCAAAATAATTTTTTTATATTTCCTGAAATAGAGCTTATATGATTGACAGAGAAAGATCATAACTTCATATTTTAGAAATGCTAAAATATTAATCAACATAAAATTATATTATACTTTATATAAGAGAAATAATGCATATTTGATATTATTAAAATATATTTTTATTTAATCTACATGAAATATTGAACTGTGGACTGAGGACAGGTTTTGATCAAGCAAATCAATCACAGTGGTGCATTTGTGTTTAGAACATTCTAGAGATCATCTCCAGTTCATTTTCAGACTGGAAATGCTGCTATTTTAAAAAGGAAATGTCGGCTACAATTATAGGACATGTTTTTTTATGCCTTAAAGCCACAGTTTCCACAACATGAGGAAAAACATGTTATCTGTACTTGTCGTTTATTCCATTCCCTATCTGCGTGTTAGTGCACCTTGTTTTTTTGTCATGGAAAAATTACTCTGATAAATTCCAGATCCTTGTTTAGCAGAACGGGCTTTCGGACCAATCCCCGAAAGTTCCCCCAACTGTACTGGTAAACAACACTGTGGCAGCAGAGTGGCACAGATGAATTTATTAGTCAGCTCGGCCTTTCACATGCAAGTCAGGGATTGTGCAGCGTTGCCTTGGTTGCAGTCAAGTGCTTTGTGGAGGCTGTGGGCAGCAGCGGTGGAGTCAGAGGTCAAAGTGCATCCCCTCACCCTGAGAGTGTTTTGTTTATGTGTGCAGACAAAGCTGGCTGGTTGTCTGCTCTATCCTGGCAACGTCGCTGCTGGCCAGCCTCACTGGTAACCTTATCCAGACGTGCAGAAAATGCAAAGCGCGCGGGCAGAGGGCGGACTACTCCTACTTGCCGCTGGGAGAGATCAACGGGTCCGTGGAGCCGAGCAGAGGACAGGGGACGAAGTCTGGGAAAGTTCTTTTTCAGCAAGAAGACTCTGATTCGCAAGACTCCTCATAACTACTTTTGTGCGGATTCACTCAAATGTGCCATTCAGAACAGGATAAGCTAGCTAGCTAGCCAGAACAAGCCCTTATTAGTGTGAGGACGAGGCAAGGGTTTGTTTGTTCATGCTGTGAATGGACGAGTCTTTGGATTGGGGCTCCCAAACTGCCGATGATGGACAATGAGGTGGGCGTTTGCACCCCAACAGCTGTCTGCGCGGCTCAGTGCGTTCACGTTCGCCCCCGCCGAGTCCGTAGACGCCAGTTCAACACATGCCAAGTGCCCTGGTTGTGCAGTTTGACTGCATTTTGCACATTTTCTTTTTTGTTTGGGTTTTCGGTAACCTTTCATTATAGCTGCTAGCAAAGCAAGAACCAGTTTCTCAAGTGACGACGTTCATAGTTTAAAATACTGTTTCAATGAAGACTTTTATTTTGGTCTTCAGATGAGAGGAGAAGCAATATCACCACAAAGCCTTTTTATTGACAGAATGGCCCAGTTGTTCCACCTGTTACCATAGGAACAGACGAGTTTTGAACTATGAACTCTTTTCCTGCAGGAACTTGCCAAACTGCTATTTTGAAACTGTTTTACTGAATGATTTTTTTTTTTTCCTCCTGCGGATCTAGAAGGTCGTTCAGTTTATTTCGATTCCAGCCCTCTGCTCTTTTGTTTCTGTTAACGCCTTGCCAACTCCTGCCAGCCTTATCATAGTGCTGTTTTGTGTGTTGTCTTAGACACTTAGATCCAGCCATAGAAACACGATATGAAAAAAAAAAATAAATCAAGGCCTGGATTGTTTTCACACTCTCTAGGAAAGCAAGAGAAGGACATTTCCTTTGTGCTTAGCTCAAAGTTGCTCTTTTTTTCTCTGTTCTGAAGCAGTGAATCTGGGCTTTGGATAGAGATTTGAAAGTGTTTCGTCAGGTTCTGTTTTAGCTCTGAACCATGACGCAAATATTATGGAAGAGGAACATTTACTTGAGTCTGTAGTTCCTGTGTTGTTTCCTGTCTAGCATTCAAATAGATTTAAGCTTGTCTTGTTTTAACAGTTTAAATGTTTCACAGGTACGCGTACAGAGATATGTGGAAGGATGGATTTCATTAAACCCGTCAAAACATTCCAGAATATATAAACCCCCAAAACAACTTAATAAATAATCACATTTCATATTGTACTTTTTGCATTTTGTGTTAGTATTTAAATGATGGTGCATTTTCTCTGACAGCTATATATAATAATCTCTCATAACTGTAATAATAACAAAAATATTTGTTACATTTTTAATTATTTGCTAATCTTGGTAGTGCTTGTATTTTAATATATGCTAATTTAAATCAAATAAAGTGAAAGCAAAACCTAGATACATTACAATAATGAAAATTTGGGGGTTAAGCTTGCTTGTCATTAAAAATAATGTTATTGCAAAAGATAATTAATGTTTTGTTGTTGCTGTTATATTGAGGTGAAATTTAGCTGGTACATCTTTTTGCCCCATAAAGTGATGTATTTAGTTACAAAGTTACATAAACATCATGCCATAAACAATAGTGAAAGGTGTCAGCGGTGTGAAACATTTGACTGTTTATTAATTTCCTCACTGCCTGCTTTGCATAAGTTCTTCACTGCAGGTGACCTCTATGCTGATCGCCTCTTGTAAGTGTAAAGCAGACAGGGACAAAGACTTCAATCCAGGTTTTTGATGTAGTTTTTTATTTCATTTTAATCGAGCAGGAAGATGCCACACGCGTTAGAGAGGGTACTTGTTCGTCCACGATACGGTCATGATGCTAATCAGAGCGTCTGAGGCTGCTGTCGCACATTTTGTGTGTGTGTGTGTGTGTGTGTGTTTTTTTTTTTATTATGCTGCATGGCCTTTGGTTAAACAATAGAAATTGCTATCAAAAGAACATGCATAATTAATAATTGTATTAATAATTTAGTTTCTTTGCACAATTTTGTTTGTTTGCAAAAAATGCACAATTTTGTTTGTTAGCACAGATATTTCCAATTCAGATCGGTTGATTGCTCTCACCCCTGCTTATGTTCTTGGGTTTGTGCAGGATCACTGGTGGATAGTCTTTTGAATTTCAGTGAATGTATGAAACAAAATGATTACAAAATAATATGAACTTTGGGATTTTTCTATATTATTTTTTATATTCCACATATGTTTGTGCCCAAAATGGCTGGTTTTCCACTGAGCACCCTCTAAAAAAAAAAACACTTATTCCAGGTCAAATTTCTATTTTCCACACTCTAAAAAATAAATCCAAAAAATAACAGAAAAGGTACAGGCGGCTCATTAAACACGACCCGATCCATTAATTTTATGGGCATTTCTGTTAACACAATGCAATGAAATGTGAAATTCAACGCATTGGTGAAAGGCCAGTAAAAAACACAAACAAACTTCTAATTATGTATTATTTCATACACCGGAGGAGTTAATACAATTTGGTCCTAATGAACTTCTTAGATTATATATAGATTGTTAATGTATTGCTTTATACTTGTCAGGCCGCTAATCAAATACACTGCGGTTTGATCTGTTTTGAAATTAATTTATGAATTTTCATATCATTTAAAGGATACAATTTACTGTCACAGACCACAAATAAAAAGTGTGTTCTTTCAGAGAAAAGTTAAAAGGTTGTTAAAAGCTTGTGTGTGTTCAATAGAAAATTGTGTTCAGGAGCAAAATTGTTTCACAGAACATGAAGATGTGGATTTTATAGTGCTGAAAAATTTCTGTTGAAAAGTTATGATAATTTTAACAAAAAAAAACTAATATTGAAATGCCATGTCAGTACCATTGTTTGTCACTTGCTTGCCATGTTTGAAACATTTTTCTTAACATAATGCAGATTAATGACTCTCTGTTCTTTCAAAAGTTGTTAAATACCATTTTTACCAACCAACAAAACAACAAATAAAGTGATTTGTGTAATATGGTGCACTTTGAGGCATGCTAGCGTGATGTGATATACATTTATATTCAATGACAAAATATGTCTTCCTCAATGTGTTCAGGGCTTTTAAGTAAAGCATCATGCTGTCACTTTTTACTACATGCATTAAGGTGTTTGGTATGCAGAGGAATATTTCTAGAAGCACAAGATTCCTACGACATTTTAACTGCAGTTTCTTTACAAGCCTCAACATTAATGCAGTCCCGCACAACCACAAGGCCTACAGGTTCTGACTGACAGGATGTCACAGCTGACAGCTCACTGACTCACACACATTCGCGCCTCCACCTGCCTGTCTGTACTCTTTACATGATGCAATCCTCTACCCAGATGTCGCGCTATAAGCTTCTTTGCATCATCATCTGTACTCTTGATATCCCTCCACCCTAACAGTCACACATGGGCCTTATGTGCTTTAGATGCGAAGTTTCAGTCTGCCTTTTCGTTTTCAACTTGATTTGCATTAGATATCGCATAGGACTCTTAATATGCTGCCTTGTGATTACAGATGCTATCAGACCATTTGCTTTCAAGTGAATTTTGCTCACGGGGTCAGATGCTTGACATTTGCGTCCGTGCGCATACGTTTAAATTTACAAATGCATTCCGGCTGATTTGTCCTTCAGTGTAGTGCTTCTTTTGTAACGTTTGTGACGATACGGATGGCATTACAACTTGAAATTGCTGTATACTAAAAATTTAGATACAAATTTAAACCACAGTTTAAGTTATGCACATTTCGAGTTCAACTCGATTCACAGGTATAGCTCCTAACCTTTCACATTTCTAGGGGCCTGTTACCAAATAAGCCTGGTTTATTTCAGTTAGTCAGATTTATTGTCAATCAATCAATTACCTTTATTTATATAGCATATTGTGTCAAAGCACTGAAAAGTATCAGATTTGCAAAATAGAGTGTCAGTAATGTGTAATGATCATTTTCATCTAAAGGCATTTCATCATTGAATGCAGAGACGTCGTTGTCCAGATCAGCTCCGATTCAATAGTCTTCTGGTCTCCGTTGACGATCAGGCTGTAGACGTTATCTCTTGGTGGGTGCTGATCTTCCATCTGATGTGGATACGGACTTAGAAACAGAATAAGAAAGAAACAGACTGATATTAGCGTAGATGCTATTCTTTTTATGATGTAACGAGTACACTGTGTGTTATGGGAAGTGTTCCCGGTTCCGGCTGATCTAATTGCTGTCCGTTCCCCTATTGCCAGTTTATTTCAGGATAAGTCAGACTAACTGAAATATGATTTGAAAGTCTGATTTGTTTTATGGAACAGACTCCAGAAAGTGCGCATCCGGTTCTCCATTTTGGGGCCGCTGCAAGTTTATGCAATGTGTTTGATTTTTCAGTCTTTGTTTAACCTACGTGTCCGGTATAAACCAGGTTATTTCAGAGATCACGACTGTGTACGTAGTGCTTTTCGTGATTAAACTCTTCGTCACGCTCCCCTATTGACTTTTAGCTGCGTCAAAAAGGATTCTGGGAGATGAGTTGCATCATCCGTGGACCCTTGTATTACAGCAAAGAATGACTCACAAAAAGGTTGCCACAGAGAATCTGGACCTGTAGAAAGACCACCACACAATCTCCCATCCATTTGTGAGATACTATGGTGTTACTATCCCTCACAACCTTGTATTCATTAGCTCATTTTATGTCAAATTAAATGACTTGACTATGGTTTATTGCACAACAGGTTTGATACATGCCCTAAAGATTAACAGAATTACATCAGAGAGTGGACCTCTGAACAGTGGATAATATGCTGTGAAATCATATGAACATAATGGACAATATGTTCTGTTATGGCAGGGCTTGATAAGAATCAGTTCAGACAACAGATTGGAAATCTTAATGCTAGTTAGGCATGCATTTAGTTCAGATTTTATGATCTTTGAGCTTTTAATAATTTATTATCATATAATAATCTCTTTTATTTAAAAAAAATGCTCAGAATATAAATAGCATGCAATGAAATCTTATTGGTTCGTTCAAAAAGTCACTTTTCCTAATAGTCAACAAACACTGATTTTTAAGTGTTCTGACACCCCTTTAGACAAGGCCTGTCGAGGTCAGGCTTATCTTTATGGTTTAACTCAGAGTACGCAGGTGTGGCCTTGTTTTGGAGGGTAAATAAAGGAAATATCCAGAAACAGAAGAAAAACACGATGACAGCGTATGAGAACGCTGATTCACTCTCACGTCATCCTACAGGGGGGAAATGGAGGGTTGCAACATGTTTATCCAAGAGGAGAACTGTACCTACTGTACATAGACTAATGTTGCGGTCTGAAAAAGTGCAAGGGAACTAATTGGATAGGAAGTGAATTTCCAAACAAGGAAAGAAAGTAAAAAAAATGTTCCCATCCTGAATAAAAAGATCATCTGTCTCATTTTGAGAGAAGACAGGACAAAGGGTAAAAGTGCTATTTTGAGCAGGACTGCAATTTGTATCCTCAGTTATGCAGTATATATAGTAATAAAATATATGCCATAATTTATTTGAAATACATTCGTACTAAGTATGCTTCAAATCTTTAAAACATTTACATTACTGAAATAAAATAATGACAAAACTTTATTTGGAATGTTTCTTTATTGCACAATGCGCATTTCTTAACATTATGCCTAACGTGTTTTATTATCACTAGCTATTCATAAGGGTCAATTGTTAAATATTATCGATATAGATTAATGTAACTATCTGAAAAGATGGCTGATGCAATAACATGTTTAGCTTGCTTCAGTAAATTAGCTGTCTCACCAGGGAAAGTCCTTTTGTTCAAACTAGTCATATAGCGGGCCTCTCCTAGCAAAACAGTCTTCTTGAATACATCCATCTGAGCTGTGTTGAAGGGGGTGGGGTGCTTTGTTCCAAAAAAACAGTGACCTACATCTAAAATGGGGAGAATTTTGATGTTTTGTCACTCAGTGAAGAGCTAAAAGAATATACCATCTGCAATTTACCCCAAATGGCAGTTTTATAGACTAAAGATGCGCTTGTTAGGCTATTGATTGGTCAGTCGTGCAATATGTGGTCAGATATTCGAAACTACATTTTATGTCCATTTAATGGGTAAGTAAATGAATGCATTTTTAGGATGTTATGGGTAACGGTGACCAGCTGATTGTATATAATCTTTTAAGAGTTTGTTTAGTTGGATGAAAACTGTGTAAGATACACATTAACATAGTTAAAAAGTTTTTTGAGCCATCAGAATGTTTTAGCACTGTCTGGTTGAAGATAAACTTCATGAAAGAATTCCAGTCATTTCAGTTATGTAATGAAAATAGATTCTTCCGAATGATTTTACAGTTCCGTTTTCGGTCAACTTTTATCACTTACATGATCCTGCTCGGTCAGTAATGCCTCGAAAGTTAAGGCAACAATACGTGAGGCTTATACATTCGTCATATTTTTTAAAGAATATTTTCAAAAAACTTTTTACAACCCGACAAATAACGAGTGACACTCCTTAACATGGAGTGCTCTGCCCGGTCTTGCCTTTCCCGGGATGAGGTCACGTGCGTTGGTGACAGTCAGTCATAGTCAGGGGAGCCATTTCATTGGCTGAGAGGGTTCCTACAGGCCCCGCCCATAGGCTGTCCTCAGCTACGTAACGACCGATCAGCTGTTAATTTTCCACAACAATAACAAAGGGAGCAGTTGAGACCTCGGAGAAGAAACGAAAGAACAGACTAGCAAAACTCCGAACTAAAGGGTCCAGAAACTTTTAATTTCTTCCGGGAAGAATTGTATTTATATATTTTTATACATCGCACGGCGAATAATCTACCTCAAGCCACTTGAAGTGATCTGTTTTTGTTCTTGAAGTCAACCCTCTTCCTGTTTACATTACTTTTGCCGCAGGTGAGTTAAAACCTCTTTGTTGCGGATCCGACCGACATTGCGCTTTAATGCGTTATAAAAACGTCTCGGACTTAAAGAATACCGTGCGTGTATTATGCGTGGATGTGTCAAAATGAGTTGTGAAAAGAAAAAAATAATAATTTTGGTCGAACGCGTAAATGTTAAAAATGGAATAAAAAAAATGCGTTTACGTCTATCGACATTCTGCGTAGCGCAAACCTGTCGAAGCCTGCCGGCGATTTGATATGTTCATTGTTTCTGCAACGCGAGCGTGTTTGGATTTTAAGGATTAAGCTTTGTTTAGCAGAGTCGGTTGAAGCGTTTGGGTTCGCGGTCCGCCCAGTCAGTCGGTGTAGTGTTACACTCAACCCTCCCCTCTCTGAGAGCGGGTCGATAACCCATCGTATATGACAGGCAAATGCAGCTTTCTTGTGTTTTTGCACCCGTACAATTATTCGGATTGTGATAAGCTCGACGGTGCCTGCTTTTTCAATGCGTGGGTGCGTCATTAATATTAATTTAGCAGTCTGTGATAACGGCTGTCTTCATAAATATAAGGTATTGTTTTGCTGCGCGCTTCCACGTTAAATGTTGATCTCCTTTTGATCCTTTTTGCACCCGCAGTTTGAACGATTTCGGTAAAGGATCACTGAAATGTGTGCAGTGTTCAGTTTTGGGCCTGCAGAAATAAATAAAGTAGTAATAATAATAAAAACTTTGAAAAAAAATTGCCTTTATAGGATGGTGTTATGTAATTGTACAATCAAATAGCTGCTGTAAAGAACTGCTTAAATCAGTTATAAATGGTTTTCACTGGTTTCAGAAGGTTTTTGGTCAGTTTCCACCAGGTCTGGTGGGGAAATCTGGTAAAGATAGTTTTGCCCTGGCTATGATCCAAACGGAGACAAAAAGTTTTTATTATTATTTATTATTTTTTTTAAAGGAAGCGCAGTTCTGATATGCACATATACACAAATTGTAGACGTTTTGTGTTTAAATTCAGTTTTATGTCAAGTTAACGTCTTTTAAAGATGTTTTTTTTTTACAACAGCAGAGAGATGAAATGGGAGTCTGTTGACCGTTGTCCTTTGTGGAATTTGTATGTAGTGAGGATAATGCAGTATATTATATAATATATAATGAAAAACCAAGTTGATACATAATAGTGTTCTTTTTTACTTTTAAAAATGTCTCCTACACTCCTTTCCTCCGAGATGCTGACACAAAGGCCATCCCGGTCCTACTTATCTCTGCTTGTCAGTCTGTAATCCTCTTTTTGGGGGGTTCTGACGGGTGCTTATTATATGTATGTGACCCCATTATAGCCCCCACCCCCCTAAACACACAAACAAAGAGTGCTGCCATGACTATATGAGCAGGTGGAAAGGAGTATGAATTGGTTGTCTTGTTTCAGTGATGTAGTGGGGTGAAGAACAGCTTGTAGCCCTTCACTTCACAGCTGTCTCTCTTTGTTGTCACAAGCAAAACAACGGATAAAGGTACCCTCATGAGTCACAGTCCTGAAGGAGGCTGGGTGTATCTGTACAAAGATCAGTTTTCATAGGCATCAGCTTCGTGAGAAGAGGACTGACAGTATCTGTAACAGCAGAGACACTTTAGAGCGCTTTGTTTTGGCTGGTCTGCTCTCAGGAAGATCCGTCTGTATTTTATGACCTGTAATTTATGGCTAATCGCAGCAGAACGTGACCGAAACAGGAAATGTTCTGTACTTGAAGGCTGGTCAGTTTTTTTCGTGTACATTTTGCTTAACAACACGGTTATCTTCTTGCTTGTCCTCCAGGGCTTGTTTTTGCACAATCAACAAGAGCTATGGCTGATCTTCATCAGGTGTTCCTCGGCTGAGAAGGAGTAACTAATGCACTTCAGCACCTTTACCAAGATCTCAGTGAGCGGCTCCCGCAGCTGATGACCAAAGAGCCCGGCCCTCGCCCACTCCCAGCAGGACCATCCAACCTCGCACCTCTGCCCCGGACAGCACCATGTTCCAGAGGTTCACCAGCATCTTGTTTGGAGACTCCCTGGAGGAGGGCAGTGGATGTCCTGTGGATCCAGACTTCAATGAGAAGGAGGAGGACGATGAGTGGATTCTGGTCGATTATCTAGGTGAGGGATCTTTCTTGCATTTCCTGTTTTTGATTAGTGAACTGAAATATGGATCTTGTGTAAGATCCCTAAATGCAGAAATGAACAGGCAGTTTGCATCAAAAGAACGAGGGTGCTGTACTCTCAGCATTTCAAGCAATTGCAGCCTTTTTAATGCGTGTTTTCTAATTTTATTGTGGACACTGGTGCATGTTATTCTAATTGCAAAGTGTCTTCAGAATCATTCATTAAAATGTGCTTGCTCTTCCTTTGAATCAACTTTCTGTTTCAGCTGATGTCAGGCCATGCCATCCATTTAAATAATATTGAAGTCGGCGTGAAATGAACATAAAGCCTGCATGAAATTGATCAGATCAATTTCCAATTTATATAGACCGTACACAGAATATCCCATTTTACTCTAAAATTTGTTCAGTGATAGAAGGGCTTGCAAACTGCATTGCAAACTGGCTATGCAGACGTCCTCTTATTCATGAGACGACCCTAGATCACCTCTGCTAATACTGATGACTTGGTCTGCAGGAGCCATATTACAGATTCTCTAACCCCTGGCACGGATGCGATAACCTCATTAACATGATGCCTCTCGTATAAGCTGCCTGCCCAAATACAGGCCTTCTCATATTGTGTATGTGTGTGAATATTTCAGGTGCAAGGCAATCTAGATGGTCCAGTTCCCTGTTTTAGGGCAGGGGGTGACAGACATGTTTATGGGCAATGCTGCTTTTAGCCTGTCAGACAAAAGTGTCTATGGTGGGGTCTACGATAAAAATAGGACAGATTAAGTTACCTTTTATGAACATAAAGCACCCTTGAACACGGAACGATTACAAGCATCAATCGTTCGGCCGGTGTAGACAGGAAGGGTACAGAGATTAAAACATTTCTCTTGTTTCATAACCATATAGCTTGAGGGAAGTAAGTGATTATTTTCCCATCACGGTCAGAGGATTAAAAGTAAACTGGCTGCTCGGGGACATTGAAGAGTGCCGTAAGAGGGTTAAAAGCCTTCTTAACCAGCCGAGTTGAGAATATGTTTGATGTCATCTGGCAGGACGCTGCAAGGCTACAGATAAACAAGGTGTGGTTCTGTGCAAGGGAAGTTCTGTGTGTGCTATAACGCCATGTTGTGGGTGTGGGAGACTCTAATCACTAGTTGGGCTTGTGTTACATTTGGTGTAAATACAAGGCGTTATCACTCATTTCAAATTTGTCACATGACCTTAATGTGAAGGCTGTCAAGTGTTCGGTCGCTTCAAGTTATATGACACTGCCCTCTAGAGGACACCGATTGTGCGGCGTCTCAGAGGCTCTGCCCAAAAGCCAGCTGTTTACACCATTTCTGGTTACCTGCCAGGAACCACGAAGAGTACAAATAGAAGTAGAGTTGTGTGCAAAATATTTACTCTCTCAGTTTCTGTCTAAACATGTGAGTTGTTTTCGATAGAACTGGTGATATTTAAATTATACAGACAAAGCTATCTCAAAACATGTTCGGGTTTCGGTTGGTTTTTCAGCATTCCAAGTTACTTGGTGTGATATTCTACACTCTACATATGAAATATAGGCCTAGTAGTACATCATTGTCAATGGGATTTTTTTTCTTCACCTCATTGTATTAGCTCTCAGAATTCACCGTGAAATTAAAATGTACAGTTTCTAAATTTTATTGAGTACTGCAGTGATGTGCCATCATTACTTTTTTTGCTCAAGAAGCAGTTTCACTCGCATAAGGGAAGACAATTTTCAATTTCATGCTGAATTTGTGCTTTCATGAATAGTGTATAGGAAGCCACGTAGTAACATCTTCTCTGTTCTCTGCTCCTGTAGCGAAGGCCTGCTCCAGTGCGTGTGGAGATGATCTGGTGGAGGGGTGCTCTGACGATGTCGCTCCTCTGGACTCTCCCGTGCGCTGCTCCTCCTGCTCCTCTCTGGATTCAGCGACAGACACTGACGCAGAAGACGGCAACTTCTTGCGTCTCGAGGCGACATGTGGGCTTGAAGAGAGCTGGTTCATTACCCCTCCGCCTTGTTTCATGGCTGGAGGCAGAGCCCCGGTCCTGCTGGAGACCAGTCCTCTGGAGAACCTTCTGATCGAGCATCCCAGCATGTCCGTGTACGCTGTTCACAGCCCCCGTCAACGACCTGCCAAGGAAGGCACCCGTGAGCCATCGATTTTAAGGTAAAGGGCAGATTGAGAGTTTTGTTTGTGAGTGTTAATGCACATCCAACCAATTGTTATCACTGAATAAAACCCGTTTGTACCTTATGGTATCACCCCAATGATCGTGCCCTTTTTTTTAAAAGCGTATCACTCTGATGGGGTTTATTTGGGGCTAACTACTGTCTAGATGTACGTTAACTTGCTTACTACATGGCTACTTGCCATATAACTTTCTAAAAAATTTCTAAAGACTTTATTGAGCCGAGACAAAAATATTTAGGGGTATTGTACAATCATACAACATATTACATGGCATTTTGTTTGTCTTTGCAGATCTGATGTTCAGCGCCGGCCCAGTCATCCTTCTGCCTGCTACGCAGCCGCTCTGGTAGCTGCTCACGCCGGGTTTCTGGAGCAGACCAAGAACGTCCGCTTGGCCCAGCGCATCCGTGAAAACGTGGAGCGCCAGCAGCTGTCCCGCAACGCTCTCCGCCGCCTCAACCTGCTGCGCGATGGCGGAGCCAGACAGGCCAAACCCACCGGAGGCTACGTTCACCAGCCGGGCCAGAGGCAGTACAACTACTGAGACGGTCCCCACTGCACTCCCCCGTCCTCCCCTGCACACCACCCCTTCCACACTGGGAGAATTGGTCTTTCGCCAGAAGGAACGGAATCCTTCAGAATCAATGCCATAGGTCACTTTACTTCACGGCAGGTTCCACTCGACCTGAATGTGTCTGCATCGTGTTTCCTTTATAAGCTCCATCTGGTTCTGTCTTATGTTATATGTCATGAAGGTTGAATAACCAAGTGTTTTGTTATAGTGAGCACGATGTTGTAGTGCTCTGTTGGAGCATGTGTAGGCAGCTTGGCACTTTCAATGCCTTTAACTTGTTGTCTTTGCTTTTTTTTTTTTTTTTTTTTAAGCCATACTAAGTTCAATCACACCAGTGATTAAATATTCAGCAGCACTTTTCTGGTTAGGAAGGAACCTGCCTGTGATTCTGTAGATCAGTGCTTTCTTCCTTTTTTTTTTGTCTCTTTTAAAATATACTGGGTTTATTATCACTAAAAGCCTTGTTTCCATAGTAGATTTCAAAGTATGTAAAATATATTTAAAAAAAAAAAAACCTCCAAAATATTTTCAAAAGAAAAAAATATTGAATATATTACATATCAGTATGAAGTTGATAAGAGTGTATGTTATCTGCGTAGATAGATATGTATGTAAGCAGTTTTTCCTATTTTTAGTGACTGATTTGATGTATGACTGTGTAGTGCTAATTTTCCAACAGGTGAAAAACAAACAAAAAAAGACATCAAGTGTTGTAATGTTAATTTTCATGTTTGCTCTATATCTGCAGTACATGTCTCAGGGTCATCACTGTTCACCTTTTGCTCTTTGCTAAAAATGCAGATTACTTGCAGACGGTAAATTTGTCTCTGTACATACTGGAGAACCTCTAACGTGCGTATGTTACCTTGTGGAAATATTTGTAATTGATGTAAATCTTTAACATAACGTGCGTCTCACACTTTGAATGAAAGCTTGCTCCTCCGAGGACTGTGAAAACAAACTCTTTCTCTTAACTGACTGTTAAAGCCTTTGACGGAGTTAAAGTTTTTTTTTTTGACTAGTTACACATTATATTTGCTGAGCGAAATATTTAAGTAGCAACAGACTTAAAATTCTTTGTAGGTTATGTTTGTTACTCTTTATTCCTTTATCACTCATGACCTGGTGTTGTAAATTTCCGATGACACTGCCAAGGTAAATGTCTCCCCTAAACGAATGGAACTGAATTCAGTAACTCTGACATTCAGTCGAATGCATTTCACATGCATTAGCAACTCAAGGAAAACACCTACAGCTTTTCTTCTTTCGCTTGCTGCAGTCTGTGTTGAGCAGTATATTGCATTTTCTGACATTTTTCTCTGTGGACGAAGGGAATGGAAGGGACATAAGGTGCTCTTCATATTCCTTGAGTAATACTGGGGAGGCCCTCTTTCTCTATGTCAGTAGATGCCTGATATTTGGTATTCATAACAGGGATTTCATTTTGCCTTGAATTGCATTTGGGGATCATGTGCCTTCCAGGTGAACAGTATGACAATGCATCCGTGAAGAACTTGAAATTTGTCCAAAGGGACACAAACAAATGTAATTTTACTATGCACAGAGGATTACCTTGTCTCTGTGAGCCACTTGCTCTGTCAACTTTTACACGAAATGTAGCAAATGTTTTTTTTTTCCTGTGTTTAATGTGTGAAGAAAATTCTCTGTGGCATTGCTAAGTTTTAGACTATGCTTCGGTTGATTTATTTTTTATTTTAGTTTACTGGAATAATACAGCACTTTGCCAAAAGTGTAGGGTTTTAGCATTACTTAGCATTGTTTATTTATCTTTTTCTTGAACTGATGTGTTTTGGATACATGTCATACACAGACTGTTTTATATGAGTAGTATAATTTGCAAATAAATTGTTCGTTTCATATGTCTCAAAACCAACTATTTGTCATTATGTATACTCCCTTCTCAATAAATGTTTTAATACGAAACGAAGATTTCTCCCTTTTTTGTTATTAAGCAGAAATGTTAAGAAAAGTATTTCCGACTAGGTAGGTGTTTGCATGTTCAGGCATCATGTGTAAGTTATACTGTAACTTAATCACTACACCAAATTATAATGAAAGGTTTCCACTCATGAACCCATACCAACCTGTAACTCAACCTGGCTAATCTCTAAAGAATCCCAAGCCATGATTACTGCAAGCCTATTATTCATTGTACCAGTGTGGGTATTAACCTTAATAAAGTAGATTTCTAACTGTACCAGTTTAATCATGCCTTCCTTGTTTCTCTGTTTGATTCATTGGTGCATTTAGAAGTAACCCATACAGTCAAAGATATATTAAAAATGCTATGGTAAAAATGTCAGTTGTAGTTTGTGTTAGAGAACATTTAATATATTTTATGATGTTGATTTCTAATCTTGTTTTATCTTACAACCTGACAAATTAAATTAGAATTAAAATTAAAATTATACCATATTTGCTTTTTTTTTAAATAACTTTTTAATTGCTTTGTTTCTTGATATGTACATGACATATAATATTTAAATTAATACGTGGGTGACACTGTTATATATGACCAGGCAGGGAGGTTTAATGTTATTTCCTCACAAGCTAAAATGCATTTCAATAATTTTTTTGATAAGAAAGTTAAGTTTTTGTAACTACTGTACGAATTGTTTGGAAGGGTCAGTGCCTCGGAATTGTAACTGTAATGTTAATACAAAATAAAACGTTTGGGATGTCTGAATTTGGAAGACATGTTTTTCTACATTGCACGTAGCAGTATTTCTCCTCACCCCGGATGTGACGTAACATACGCAAAACAAAAGGGTGAGCGGGATTTCTGTTTGATGAATTCGCGCCGCTTTCACATCCCTCCAAAAACTGTTCCCGGGGTTTTGTAGTTTTTTTTAATAAGGTTTATACAATACATTTTACACAGAGCTGTTACATTGATACTGTATCGACAGACCTTGTATATAATATATACAATTTATATAGTATGCCGGGTGCAAAAGCGGTAAAATGTATGTTAGCTTGTTCATGTCATTTTTGTTTCATGCTCAGATTAAAACAACAATGTAACCAGTTAGAAGATATACAAACGCCTTGTCACAAAAACTGAGCGTGATAGGCAATTAGAGAATCAGTGTCATTTCTTTAAGAACAACAACAGATAATGCTTTTGATTGATAAGTTGGCATCTATGCTTGTGTAATACAACTAATATTATGATAAGATTAATGATAAACATCGTTTTCGATAAGATTGTCATTGCCTGTCAGAATAAGAATCCTCTCACGGGTTTGTTTACAAGAGCACGTTGTTTCTCACAGAATATCCACGATTGGTCAGAGCGATTCAAACCCCGCCCACTAGAAGCTGTCAAACTAGGAAGCGTCTCCTCGGAGTCAAAAACTCTTCGTTATTGCACACAAACGCGACTTTTAACATACAGACCTATTCGCATATGGTGCGTTAGGTCCTCGAGCCCCGGATCCGTTTGACCGGGAAGGCAGGAAAGCGCGTTTTTTACATATTTAAACCAAAGGTCGACGCGGCTAAACGCAAGTCCGTAAACCACAAACATTCCCGTCTGTTTCTCACGGACAGTCGACGTTATCGTGTCTAATTCCGTGTATATGCTTTTAAACCATTACAAAACACTACGTTCGGGCATTTTTAGCCCCCAGACACAACGTTATGTATCGCTTTTAGGGCTGTTTTTAAAGTCTCAAAAGAGCTCAACGCATGCGCAGTAGCCGTGAACCGCTGGACTATATAACGCTTGGCGCCATCCATTCATTCATTCGCACTGAACACTGCGGTAAGGACGCTTACTTTAGCCTTCTTTCACCTGCAACCCTTCTTAATTTAATTTTACTTCGCTAAAATCCTGTCGCAAACATGTTTTGGAAGATACAGCGTTGCTGTTTTACGTTGTTTCGCCTTTAAAACGGAAGCGCGACCCTTTTAACTTAACCACGTACGTTGCGACTAACGTTAAAGTCGAAGATCCCCCTCGGGACCCCTTAAATCGGCGAGTTTTAGCTGGATTATTCAGGCGGGAAGCGTAATCGGTGTGTTTAGAAGTATCTTCTGGGCAAAAGTTTGATGTAATGTCGACCTCGGAGGGGGGATGTTACTGAAAGTTAGCCAGCTCTGCTAGGCGCCAGATTAGATCCTCGTATGTACGCGGACGCGCGTTTGTTAACTCTCTTCGAAACTGGGAAAATAACTGATGTTGTTAAAAACGATACAGGCTTTCCACACGCCAAAGAGTTACCCTAACCGCATTTTCGGTTAAACCGGTGTTCGATGCGTTTTAAATACACCTTCGACGGGTTTTTGTGTCGGCGCAGCTGCCGTCTCCCGCTTCATGTAAATTGGCGCGGACTGTCCTTTCATAAACCTACAGAACTGGATCATGTATTTCTGGTTTTAGTAAAACACCAGATGATCACATCGCTGCTTGTGCAGACTGCGTTCATCCTCCGTGCCTTTCGACTTTCAATTATTTTTAATTCGCACGAATTTATTAAAAAAATCGCTGTAAGTGTATCTACTTATCTCTGGTCAAATGGCTGAGGCTCGAGTGTTTATTGTTGAGCCTTTTTGCACGTATTACTCCTTTAATGTTTTTATTATTATTTTATAAATACGTTATAGACGTGTAGCAACTACACTATTGTTAGTTTAGGCTGAAAAAGTGCTGATTATTACGTGTAATTTTAACGCTGCGACGTTACGTTTGTTTCACAGGAACAGGAGAAAAGCACACCATTTGTTTAGAAAATGTCAAGACGCAGGTAAGAATTATTTTCTTTCGTCGAAAACTTGACTTGGCCGACCCTTGAAGATCCTACTTATATTCCTTTGTTACGTTTGTGTTTGAATAGTAGTCGCAACACATTACAAGAAAGAAATGAAAACGCACCAGAGCAAAATAAACCGCAGAGGAAAAGGAAAAGCGAGGTGAGATTACAATTTATTTTGAAAAAAGAAACAATTTGCTGAAACGGTGAAGTATTTTCTTCGGAATATACACGCATATCTAAATGTCATAATTTTTTTCAGCAGTGCAATAGAAGAGTACCATCAGCATCTAAGAAACAGCACTATGAAATTCAGGTGAGCTGATATGTATTTTTTTACCAGCATTACGCTGCGTTTATTTATTATTATTATTATTAAACCGCTAAAAGAGTCAAATTGTTTCTGTTTAGTATGTATTAAGTTTGTATGGAGATATCCGAGCAGTCTGTTTATTATGCAGTAATTCGGTCACGCGCGCTAATGATGTCACCGGGATAATCAGCGCGCGCCGTGACGTCACGCGCAGAACCTCCCGCTTTTATTTCCTTTATTCAGCAGCCCGCAAAAAAAAAAAAACGTAATTAGATCACTGAAAAGTTTAGTAATGTGCGTATGACCTCTAGTACTTTTAACGTTTTGTTTTGCAGCAGCTGTATTAATTTTGTTTAATAATCACAAAATGTTTACTGAAAGGATATTTCTTTTAAAGCCATGCTAAATGTTAACTATGTACTGTGTGTCTTCTGGGGCGGACCTGTTCTTATTCGTGCTTAATGTGAATTTAGTTGGCTGAGTCGGATTCGTTTCTTTTTCTAGAACCGGTGTTTTGAAGGCGATGTTAGTCCCAGCGTGTTAATCGAGACTCCTCAGAAGGAGGTTCATCAGGACGCCGCTAATCTTTCTGGTTTCAAGCGCTTCAGATTCAAGAACCTCTTTGTGAAACCCTCTCCGCTGCCATGCCTCAGGTAACCCACGATCACAGCGTCTTCTCCTTTGAAAAGGGAAAGATGATAACAAAACCGAAGTCCCTTACAAATAATACTTGATATGTTATTATTATTTAAACTAATCCAGAATCATAGTGGCTTAATTTATATGCAACCACTACTTCAAACATTTCCTGAGTTATGTAATGCTCATGGTCACTGTTTCTTATAATGCTAATTCGCCGTTGTCCTGTCAGCTGGGCCAGTTCAGATGACGTGTGGATAAAGATGCTAAACAAGGAGCTGAAATACGTTCACGACAAGGGCTTTATGCAGCAGCACCCATCCCTGCAGCCTAAAATGAGGTCCATTCTACTGGACTGGCTCATGGAGGTACGCTCGCGTTTATAAAGGGCTTTTGGTCTTGTCGCCTGATTGTTTGTTTAATCTGATATCAAATTCTTTTCTGCGCAGGTCAGTGAAGTTTATACTCTCCACCGGGAGACTTTTTACTTGGCTCAGGACATCTTCGATCGCTTCATGCTCACTCAAAAAGACATTGGCAAAGATCAGCTGCAGCTCATCGGCATAACCTCACTCTTCATAGCCTCAAAGATAGAGGTACTTCATCTTCAGCTTCAACTGGTTTTCACAGAACTAGGATGTTTTAGAAACACAACACAAGTCATCTGAAACATCAGTGCCACTTTTCCTCAAATTACATTTTTTTTTGACAGGAGATTTACCCGCCGAAGCTCCAGGAGTTTGCTTACGTGACGGACGGAGCCTGCAACGAGGAGGAGATTCTTTCTAAAGAGCTTGTGATCTTGAAGGCGTTGAAGTGGGAGCTCTGTCCCGAGACGGTCATCTCGTGGTTGAAGCTCTACTCCCAAGTGGACTCTTCGAAGGACGATGCTAATTTCCTCGTTCCTCAGTTCTCGCAGGAAACCTACATCCAAATCACGCAGGTGAGAATTGGGCTCTCTTTGGAGGTAAACCTGTAGATGGCCGTCTTGTTATCTCGATGCCTCTTCTGACCTCTGAATCTTCTCTGCAGTTGTTGGATCTCTGCATTTTGGACGTTGATTGTTTGGATTTCCAGTACGGAGTCCTCGCTGCTGCTGCCTTTTGTCACTTTACTTCTTTTGAAACGGTCCATAAAGTATCAGGTGAGTTTTCTGATCTCGGGTGTCTTTTCGGGGTTTCCGCAGCTTTTAAAAAGATGTTTTATCAATACACAAATGAATTCCTTCAAAATTCACGAAGCCATGGTATTAAATGTTATAAGCGCTGCGACGAATGAGCGTCTTCCACAGTATTTTTGCCTTGATTGCCAGTTTTAATATCAAACCCTTAAAATCAAGAGATGCAAAATGAAGATGCCTTTGTTTTCTGAGAAACTGAACATCAGGTTGAGGTTATGCACAGTTTACCCAAAAATTTTAATTCTGTCATTTATTCATTCTTTAGTAGTATGATTTTTTTTTTTTTTCCCTGCTGAACACACAGGAAGATATTTTGAAGAAAGTTTGTAACCAAAACTTTATATTTTTTGCATAAACTTATTTAGGTTACAAACTTACAAGCTTTTATTTTTGGAGTAACTATTCTTTTAAAATAAGCAATAACAAATAACTGGCAGTGTAGTGTTTTTTTTTCCATTTGAATAATTTTCTGACACCGATGGATTTGTCCTTATTTTTAATAATAAAACCTGATCATCTGTTTCACAAAAAGCGATACTAATACTGCTTTGAATTTGAATTAAAAGCACCTTAATTCAACAGTAATTCAAAACTTATACTAATACTCAAGACACATATTTGGGAAGAACATGTGTTTTTTTTTTTGTTTTTTTATATAAATTGTGATCTTTTGACATTTACATTTAGATACCATATAGATGTATAATGTTCCCATAATTTAATTACTGACCTTTTTTTCTTAATTGGGCCTGAAATTATCTGCAGAACCCCCCCTAAGGTTTTTGCATTATTTTGATAGGTTTGTGCTAAGTTTTTCTTTTTTCTTGCCCACCAGGGCTCACATGGGACAGCATATCAAGCTGTGTGCGGTGGATGAACCCGTTTGCCCGAGCGGTGCGTGAATGGCCCAGGCCGCAGCTGAAGGACTTCAAAAAGGTGGCGTCAGAAAGTCGTCACAACGTACAGACCCACGTGGACTACCTGGCCATGCTGGTGCGTGGTGGTTTTTTTTGTAAATCGTCACCTCAATCAGGTTTATTTCAGATTTCCTGTTTTAACGCATCCTTTTTTTTGTGTATGTGTTGCTCTTTAGAGTGAAGCACATGACCGGCAGCAGGACAGCTTGGATAGGATGTCTCCGCTGGCTGTGGCCGGGATACTGACCCCTCCTAAAAGCACTGAGAAACCTGCTAACGCCTGACGGGTTTGAAGACAACCTTCTGTTGCTAGTCTTTATTTAATTCCATCACAGCCCAGAGATCTAAGAGACCTTCTAGACCAACACATCCAGAGACTTACAGTTGTGTGCTGCATTTAAATATTTTTTTTTTTTGTTGGTCTGTGGGAAACCAATCCAGGCCGTAACACAACAAACATTCAGACGTTGTGTGAAACTGAGGGAAAACCTACGATTGGTTTCCCAGAGCAGTATTTGAAGCACTCAAAAGTGCCTTCCATTTTGAAGAATGGAGTAATATCTATTTTCTGAAGCTAGAAATGAAATGTTAATGATCTCGGACTGAACCTGCTCAAGAGCTCCTGGCTACGTCGCCAGATCAGAAGTCTGCACAGATGCTGCTGCTGCTTCGTGGATCATAAGTTACCATTTTATGTGATGTAAATACAATTTAATTTTATTGTGTGGCTGTGTGTGACGTGAAATGTGTGTTCTGGATGTTGGCGTTAATGTGGTCCAACGCCAACCCAGTGGTGCTAACTGCGCTTGTTAAACAGGACGAGCCTGTACAACCAGCAGAATCGTTCAGATCCTCGTGAACGTCATTCCCAAGATACTCCTGTAAGACTTGACCGTTTTCACCCCTCAGAAGTGAATTTACCAAACTGAATTTAAGAAAACTGCATATTTATTTCATATAGATAGATTTTTCGTTTTAATATTTGAATTGCAATTTCGTTCCTCAATGCCAAAGGCATATTTAATAATTTGAGGTGCTTGCTATTTATGAATTTAAAGTCTTCGTTCGTAGCATAGCTTGAATTAAATTTGACCTGGACTCGAGCCGGTGATAGCTTCATTGTTGATTTTTAAAAACAGTGTAAAAAAAATGTACTATGTAATGTACATAAGATGTATATGTGTACAAAATAACAATTTCAAGACTCTGTAATGTCATTTCCAATGTGAAGTTATTAAAACGTGAAAGAAGATCTTGTTTCTGTTCATTTTTATCATTACTCCAGTCTTTACCGTCACATGATCAAAACATTGTGCTGCTAAGTATCTTTTGCTGTCCCCAAACTTTGAAACTTGCGACTTTCCGTACGTTAAATACACACTTATCTGCAGAAATGCAAACATTGCTGGTCTGATGTGAACCCATCGCCAGTCCACTGTTTGCTCCGGAGCGTGCGAGTATGACGGGGGAGGCGCTGATCTACCTTTTGGTGGAATAACAAAAAACACCAAGGCGATTTAGAATTGCAAATTGTCTTAAGGGTGTTTGAGGTGTCATTGCTACGCCTGAGTCTCCCGGGAAGTTGTCGCTGTCCTCACCTCCAGACAAACGCTTTGACAGGACGCTTATACAGCAGCTCTTTGCTAAAACCACCGGCTTATTATCAGAGGCCGGCTTTTCCATAAAGAACGTTTCTCGGGATTGAAGTTGCATGATGGTCTTTTGCCGTTTTGGTACGATGCACGCGTTTATGCGGTGGTCAGCTGGTCTGTACGCAGAGGTGTCTGCCAGACATGTGGCTGGCGCTGAAGACACGGACTCTTCTTACAATGCTTTTGTTGTGGGAGTTATTGTGTAGTTCTGGGAACGAGTGTCCCCTCCTCAGTGGGCTTCCTAACGCTGAACTCCCAACCCCCTGCAAGAACCTCTGAGACAAAGAACCCACTCCAAACTACACATGCTTTTACTTTTAATGATGTGTCCCACATACCACTGCGTTATGATGGCTTGGAGGACTTTCAGACAGATACAATTTTAACTATAGTATATAGTACAGATATAGTGTGTGTGTGTAAATAAATAATTTTAATATATAAATAAAGCACAAACTAAGGGTCACGAGGATAAACCAGAAATGTGTCAGACCTCATGACACCCACTAAAGTGACTTAGCTCAAAAATGTAATACAATAATACAGATATGTGATAAAATAAACCGCATCTGTTTTTGGTCTCTAAAAGGAAAAGGCTTTATACTGATCTACACGGCTGCTAAAATAGGAGTGAAGGGAAACTGAAAAGGTCATTTACGTTCACATCAGAGAGTTTAAAAATGCTGGAGAGCTCGTGGAAATTATGTACGTGATAATATAAAAAAACTGAGACGGGGAGTAAACTAGAGATCACGAGGCAATCGCAAACAATACTGCAAAACAAACACAAAACAGCTTGCGATCGCTGCGAGTCACCGCTGGGTGGCGGTAAAACCACACAAAGGAAAGTCGGTGACATTGAGGCGTGAAATTAATGTGGGATGAGGAAACTACACGACAAAATAACCACGCTCTCATGGTTGCTCAAGGAAAACAGTTCATTTATTAAAATCCATATACAAAAAGGAAAATGTTAAGGCCCTAGAAAAAGTATTTCTGTATTTACATCATTTACATGGTTCAACGAGCAGCACAGGTCTGTGATGGGCTGAAAGGAACTTTTCAAGTCAACTATAAGCCACTTTGGCAATGACCTCGTGTTCTTGTTAGAAGGTTTACAAGCGGCACGGAGTGACATTGCCTGCACCTTTCCAGAAAAAGAGCAGTGGCCATGCGTCTTCAACTCAATTTATGTTTCTGTATAGGTTTTGCTGAGCATTTAGTAGAGGACTAACCTAACTGAAAAAAAACAAACAATCTTATGGCTCATTGTTCTTACAAAATGCATCAGCCTGCACATTTTTAGCAGACTAATATTCATTTTCACAACAATAAAAATAGAACTATACAGATCCTTTGTAATTATATTGCGATTGAAAATATCCTTACGTTTTTTAATGATTGTATTTGCGCTGTGTCTGGCCACATTTGAACTTTTAAAACAGACTTTGACACAGTGGAGTTTCATCTTCGGCTACTCAATACACGGTACATTCATCTGGCGTGAGACACGTTTCAGCACACCAGCCTCAGAGATGATTGGCATCACACACTACCTCCCTCGTATGAAAAAGACAAAGAAAGAAAGACAAAAAAACCCCGACACAATGAATATTCATGGCGGAATGCAGATTTATACCACCACTGACCGAAAGTAATGTAACTTATGCTGTTTTTGCACGAGCGGAGTTGTGATTCATTGGCACATCAGTCACCTATGAAGTCTTTCGGTGTCTTCATGACCCTCTTTTGGCAAATTTATGCTTCAGAGTTAAAATTCAGAAGTGGGCGTCCATTACTAGTGCAGCTGGGTCCATTAAAACAAGAGTTTTGGTCAAGTGCAGATTTCTAAAACGTCAGGCCCTGATCAGTAAAATGCTGGGAATAATGCTGCGCTCCATTCAAAGGCAGATGCGGGATCTATTTCATTTCAACCGTGTTTTGTGATCTGATTCTCCGTGACATAAAGAACCTAATGTGTCTGCTGGTGTATGATGATCCGGAGAAGATCGTTTAGTGTTTTACACCCGTCACTGCAAACTGAACAGATTTCACCAGTGTGTAAATTTATCTCAGTGATGCAGTGAATGTTTATTTTTAACTGGGCATTAATTAAAAGCAGGGTTCCCAAATATTCGGACTATTTTTTCTATGTAATGTACATTAGCTTTTCAGTAATTTACTGTAATAACTAAAGACATTTTAATTACTTTTTTAAAACAGTTTTTTAATTTATATAATTTAATTAATTATTTTCTAAAACCTAATATATACGTTAACATTTTAATTTAATAAAAATTTTTAAAGTTCCCGTTTACGTAAAAAAAAGGGGTCAGTAAGATTTATTTATTTATTTTTTTATTCTTTTTATTATTATATATATAATACATTAAATAGATGAAAATGATGGTAAAGTCTCATTAAATTGTTTAAAAGCTATTCTTTTTAATTTCCTTTCATCAAAAAAAGTCTAGAAATTCAGCTTTGCCATCAAAGGAATAAATGACATTTTTTCAAAAATACACTAAAATATAAAAAGTAGCAACCTTACAATAATAACGTTTTACTGTATTTTTAAACAACAACAAACTAAATCTTACCGATCCCAGACTTTTGTCAAAAATGTTCCTCTCGAGCTTCTAAGATAAAAATCTCACATAAAGTGGAAAGCACGTTCCCAGAAAGAAAGCTGGAATTTTCCAAGTGGCATGAAGCGCAGCATTACTCATGTGTGTTCACTAAAACATACCTTGCAGTGACACGCATACCATCCTGATGATTCGCTGGCTTTGTTCCCTATCAGAGCAAAAATAAATACAGTACATTTCATATATTTCACTCAATAAATAAATCAAATCAGTCCTGGAACCTCAGCTGCCCCTCGCCCCCTTAAAGCTGTGCGACTGTATCACGAATCGACACGTTTTCGAACCGGAACCCTATAAAGGCTATAAAACACTAACACAAAAATCGAACGCTGTGTCTGAAGTGGTCCAGTTATTGTTGTTGTTCCTGGCTTTGGCTGTGCACCGTGTCCATGTAAGGGACGGCCAGCTCCGGTCGGCGATACAGCTCGCTGAGGCCTTCGAACTTGGAGCCCCAGCGCCGCAGGGAGTCGTAGCTGAAGGCCTCCTCCGAAATGGCCGAACCCAGAGAGCTGAGACTGCCCGCGCTGGAGCCCATGCCCTCGATGCAGTACACGTGGTAGGTGTCCATTGGGAACGCCAGGCTGTCGTTGTCCGCCTCCCAGATGATGCGCGACACGTAGCTCTTGAAGTCCATGGAGCAGTGGCCTCCGCAGCTGGGGTTGTGGTGGTAGGGCAGGGTGGCTCCGTTGGTGATGTTCCCGCAGGGATGGACTTCCTCCTGAGATCCCTGGGACGACTTGATGAGGGGGGCGGTGGTGCAGGAGGAGGACTGGGACAAGCTGGAACACAGCGGCCTCTTCAGCTCGGTGATGTCATAGGCGTTCTGGTGGACACACGGGACACGATTTAAAGAATTGAATTAGAAAATGAATGCAATGTACGAGGTCATGCGACCAAGGGCTTAGGTTTGTTTTTGAAAGATGGGACATAAGAGAACCACAGACCACGTTTTTTAATGTTAGTGTTTTTGACAGAAAATAATTAGGCTACACAGTTTTAAATTTTGACGTTATAGCAGCATCAGGGTGCTGGATGTCTTAATCTCGCCTCAGAGCTTCAATTATGGATTTTTGGAAATGAAAGTGATTGGAAACATCCTGCAAAGTTTGAAATCTGAAAGTGCACCGTGTATAACGTTATTAAAAAAAGAGTCGACCATGCATCACTGAAACGAGTTTTTCAAATGAGTTCCAAGCCGTTTCATGTAGAGGTTAAAATGAAACATTAGAGCATTGCCCGCTCACTTGTTGGTCTTTTCACTTTAGATTCATTCTTTGCCATTAAGTGTCTTTGCATTAACTGCTTTAAATAAAAAACAACCAATCACTGGAGGGATTTGAACGAATCGTTTGGGATTAATAGATGCATATTCTAAGAAGAGAAAAGTGTTTTTTAGACCTTGCAGGTCGACCTGTTGTTTGGGACTCCCAAAACTAAAATATGAACCTTTTATAATCCATAACAGACCCATGATGACTCTACTGTAACAAACACAACTTTCACACGCATCTGACTGATAGAACGCTCTTATTTCAGTGATGTTTTTTAGTTTGTGGATATTTCAGTGAACGGTGTGATTTGTAACGTTACGCTCAGTTAAACAATATAAAGTTAACGACTGTCCACGGTGACCACTTGCATAGCTTTACATAACATTACATCGCAGTCGGCCCAAATTATTGTGGAAGGCTGGAAGATTGTGCATCTTTCACCTGTCAGTAGCCTGTGCTTTATATAGAGAGTCACAGACTGTGCTCCCTCTTTACGTTTGCTCTGTTTTGTCAAACATGTATTTTAAACTCATCAATGCGACTTTGTTGAATCCTGAAGTGAGCTTTCACTGTTTTCGACTGCTATGTGCAATACCTGTGAGTTGTTCTTTTCTAACATAACATTTTCAGATAATATTGGTGGCGTGAAGTTTCATATGCGCCTGAAACTACAAAAAAAAAAAAAAATTCTAATTTATATCCAATTGTGCTCTTGTGTTATTCATGTTGTATTGAAGTTCTAAAGTGCTGAATGCTGCCACCTAGAGGATGATGTCAGTGCAGCCGCTGACGGAGGTCACTCCCTTGACCTGAGTCTTACTGAAAGTAAATCAATATCTCCCCCGGCTGGCCTGTGTTAATGGAATACCTGGTCCTGCTCTCCTCCTCCCTCCTCGTTGTAGTTGAGGATGTTCTCCCGGATGTCCTCCCAGCTCTCGTGCTCCGCTGGGATGTGGTAAACACCTCGCTTGCGGAACTTATTCCTACTGCCCTTCTGATTCCACACGGTCACCGCCACGAGCACGGCTGCAGAGGACAGAGAGAAAGATCAAACCAGGTATAAAAAGTGTATTTTTGTTAGTTGACGTGAGAATTCATAATAAGGGAAATTATACTTTGCATCATAAGTGGTCTTGAAGTTTAATACAATTCGTGAAAATTCTTCCATTTTGCTTATTATATTTGTATCTAGATTTTTACTTTTCAACTGTTCAAAACAACTAGGGTCAGTAAGTTTTATTTTAATTTTTTAAGAAACTAATACTTTTAATAATCAAGGATACACTACATCTAAACATTAAAGATAATTCTATCTCTTCTCAAAGAATTATATTTTGAAAAAAAACATGATTTGCACAAAATTGTTAAGCAGCACAACTTTTCGCAAAATTGACCAAAAATATTTCTTAATGACAAAATGTGTATTATGTATATTAATCATTTCTGAAGGATCACGAAACACTGAAGATTGGAGTAATGCTGCTAAAAATTAAGCTTTGCATAACAGGAATACAAATAATAAATAAAAAGTAATTAAAATTTTATATTAATTGATATATTAACAAATTGTTGTATTTGCAAATAATGTATATTAATTATGAAATTATATAATTTACATGCTTAAACAAGAAACATTTTGAATCCCAGGTTTATGATTCAGAGACGTAAAAAAACATTATATTTTGATGAAAGTTTACAAGTATTTGTCTTTAAAATATCACGCACAATATGTAAATCATCCACAAAAAAAGTTAAAGTAAACAGGGTCAGTTCTGATTTTATTTTGACTTTCGAGTGCAAAATCTGATTGCAGGCTTCAGCTTTCACCAGCTCACGCAAACCTGCCAGTTCATGGATGGTAAGACTCCTCTTTTCAATTAAAGACAGATCAATCCAAAAATAACCCATCATTTTCTGCCAAATTTCTCTGAAGGCCATAAGCCCAACCAATCCCATCATCTGGCAACATGTTTCTCATTTTTGCTTCAGTTGATGAGTGATTTCTTGCTGCCTGCATGCAGTAATGCTTTAAAAAGGATTTGTGTGTCTGCTTGTGATGTGGCTGACGGAGTGTCAGAGCTGGCAGAGAGGCCTGGAGGGCACTGCCAGCCTGTCACGTCATTGTTGTACCTGTCACACCTGAGACACACACACACTGGCCCGTCTCATAATTCTTACCTCTGTGTGTTGGCTCACTATTAACAGTATTCTCAACAGATTAACACAAAATGAGAGGGTCTCATCACGCTTCCGCACCGATAGCATAACATTACAACGCTTTCAATAAAAAGAATTCCATTAATATTGTGATAGTTACCGAAAAAGACGAGCAGACACATGCTGATGGCTAGGATGGAGCTCGGGCTGAGCGCGGCGAGACGGACAGATTTGACCTGGCCAATCTCACACCACTGGCCCCTGAAGCCCTCTGGACAGCGGCACTGATAGTTCTTGGTAGAGTGAGCCAGACAGGTGCCACCGTTACGACACGTGGTGGGGCCGCAGGGGGACGGGGCACAATGCAAAAGACCTGTGACCTCATCCAGCACCGCGACCTGATTGGCTGGACACCTGGAGTGAGAGAGCGGACGTTGAGGCACAGAATGAAGCTCAGGATGACAGTGGGAGAGGTGTGGGAGAGACTGTTCACCTGCACTCGTGTTTCCTCCACAGATCGACGCAGTACAGCGGACTCAGGCAGGGTTTGGCACTGCAGGTGTCAGAGTGACAGCCAGGCACGACTCCTCGGCGCTCCAGCACAGTACTGAACTCTGTGCCCTGACCATCCAGCGGCAGAGAGTGACCGTTCAGTCTTACATCCCGCATACAGCCTGTATGGTACATTTTTTTTAACATTTTTAAAAAGTATATTCAACATTATTATATTTTACACTGTTCCAAATGTTAGGGTCGATAAGAATTCCTAATGTTTTTAAAAGGTCTTCATTTACTTAGTAAGGCTGCGTTTATTTCAGCAAAATTTACAGTAAAACCAGTAATAACTTTTTATTATTTTAAAATGTTTTTTTCCTGTGATGACAAAGCTAAATTGTTAACAGCCATTACTTCATTCTTCAGTGTCACGTAATCTTTCAAAAATCACTCTTAACTCTTTTATAACAGTTTTTAAGTGGATTTTTGCAAGAAAAAAGTTCAGAAGAGCAGCATTTATTAGCATATAAATGTATTTACAATTTAGTCTTTGCTGAATAGAAATATACATTTTGGCATAAAAAAAAATCCTTTAGAATGGATATTACAACAACATATATACACACAGGGAGTGCAGAATTATTAGGCAAGTAGTATTTTTGAAGATTAATTTTATTATTGAACAACAACCATGTGCTCAATGAACCCAAAAAACTCAATATTTTTGGAAGTAGTTTTTAGTTTTAGCTATTTTAGGAGGATATCTGTGTGTGCAGGTGGCTATTACTGTGCATAAGTATTAGGCAACTTAACAAAAAAACAAATATATACCGATTTCAATAATTTATTTTCACCAGTGAAACCAATATAACAACATCTCAACATTCACAAATATACATTTCTGACATTCAAAAATAAAACCAAAACAAATCAGTGACCAATATAGCCACCTTTCTTTGCAAGGACACTCAAAAGCCTGCCATCCATGGATTCTGTCAGTGTTTTGATCTGTTCACCATCAACATTGCGTGCAGCAGCAACCACAGCCTCCCAGACACTGTTCAGAGAGGTGTACTGTTTTCCCTCCTTGTAAATCTCACATTTCATGATAGACCACAGATTCTCTATGGGGTTCAGATCAGGTAAACAAGGAGGTCAAGTCATTAGTTTTTCTTCTTTTAGACCCTTTCTTGCCAGCCATGCTGTGGAGTACTTGGACGCGTGTGCATTGTCTTGCATGAAAATCATGTTTTTCTTGAAGGATGCAGACTTCTTCCTGTACCACTGCTTGAAGAAGGTGTCTTCCAGAAACTGGCAGTAGGACTGGGAGTTGAGCTTGACTCCATCCTCAACTCGAAAAGGCCCCACAAGCTCATCTTTGATGATACCAGCCCAAACCAGTACTCCACCTCCACCTTGCTGGCGTCTGAGTCGGACCGGAGCTCTCTGCCCTTCACCGATCCAGCCACGGGCCCATCTATCTGGCCCATCAAGACTCACTCTCATTTCATCGGTCCATAAAACCTTAGAAAAATCAGTTTTTGAGATATTTCTTGGCCCAGTCTTTACGTTTCAGCTTGTGTGTCTTGTTTAGTGGTGGTCGTTTTTCAGCCTTTCTTACACCTTGGCCATGTCTCTGAGTATTGCACACCTTGTGCTTTTGGGCACTCCAATGATGTTGCAGCTCTGAAATATGGCAAAACTGGTGGCAAGTGGCATCTTAGCAGCTGCACGCTTGACGTTTCTCAGTTCACGGGCAGTTATTTTGCTCCTTGGTTTTTCCACACGCTTCTTGCGACCCTGTTGACTATTTTGAATGAAATGCTTAATTGTTCGATGAGCAAGCTTTAGAAGCTTGGCAATTTTAAGAGTGCTGCATCCCTCTGCAAGATATCTCACTATTTTTGACTTTTCGGAGCCTGTCAAGTCCTTCTTTTGACCCATTTTGCCAAAGGAAAGGAAGTTGCCTAATAATTATGCACACCTGATATAGGGTGAGATGTCATTAAACCACACCCCTTCTCATTACTGAGATGCACATCACCTAATATGCTTGATTGGTAGTAGGCTTTCGAGCCTATACAGCTTGGAGTAAGACAACATGCATAAAGAGGATGATGTGGTCAAAATATTCATTTGCCTAATAATTCTGCACTCCCTGTATAATATAATATTATACACTGCACACTCTAGGAGATTGTTTGAAAAAATCTCTTTTACAGTCTAGAGGTCATTATAAAAACATATTTGACATGAGAACGCTCAGACTAACCAATTAGAATCAAGCATTCCAGAGTTGTGTAACTAAGTAAAGAATTGAGCTTTAATCTTCAAAGGCATAAATGATAAAAAAAAATCACTCTAATTGGAAGTTAAAGCAAAGCAAAACAGACACCTCACTGATTTGAATTAAAGCTGTGAGAAAGAGAAAACCTACCTTGAAAGTCTCCCTGTGTGTTTCCCAGAAACACGCTAGAAGGGTGAACTACTATTTCCTTCCTCTGACCCAGGACCCCCGTGACCTCTCGTGAACCCCCGCCCTGCTCCAAACGCAGGGTGAAGATGTTATCATAGCGGTGAAGGCTGACAAAGACCCACTGGCCGAGGTTTACGCGATGACCTGTTAGCTTCAGAGAGTGGGCCCCATCCCCAAGGTTAGCACGGACAGTGAGGTACCCATCTACTATCTGAGGGACAAGAAGATGGCACAGCGTTACAGCTTTAATGTTATTGAATTAGATGTTATTGCATTCAAGTGTGCCACTCACTTCCAAGATAATGAACTCGTTGGCGTCACGTGAGGCCATGCTGAGCAGGCTGCCCATGGAGGAACGGGTTCTCAGTAGGAAGTGAGCTTGGGTTTTGCGAGGACTTCCTCCACCTCTTAACTGGTACCTCAGTACACTGTCTTTCTCAAACGACCATTCAGGAAGGGCTTTGTCACACTTGTGTCCGCTATATCCAGGATTGCAATCACAACTAAAAGAGCCCCATTCCCCCAGACACTTCCCATGGACCCCACAGGATGGTCCTCCAGCGGTCAGACATACACCATCTGTAAGGGCACATCCCGGGGTGCTGTTCTCATTCTCTGCTGCGCTGCCGAGGTCGTACACCTGAGAGAAAACAGACACACACACACAGAAAGGCCCAAGTCAGCACAATCCTGAACATCATTGATCTGTATCGAATCGCTGTCAGAAAGTGGCTCAGGTAAACCTCTGTTCCGTCCAAACAAAAGATTGTAGATTGGATCTCAAAACATTGAGTGTGAAAGATGTTTAACACTGACAGATTCATTCACGAAATGAATATAATGAATATCTGCATTCATATGTAAAGATGCAGTAGTCCATATGTGATAATTATAGTGATTTTATGAATGACTTTTAGCAGAAATTATTTTTGTTTGTTTTATGAATGAGGCATATTGTCAATAAACTATAAAGCATAATCTTCTCTGGTCACACTTTATGTTAAGGTCCAGTTCTCACCATTAACAAACCTTTAACTATGACTTTGTTATTGGGTAGAATTAGGAATGCAGAATATGGTCATGCTGAACATGTGCTTTATAAGCACTAATAACAATCAAGTTAATAACAGGCATGCTAATAAGCAACTAGTTATTAGTGAGAATTGGTCCCTATACTAAAGTGCTACCTGGTCTTTCAATAATGCAGCTATTTTTAAAACAGAAACATTTGCAACATGAATGTATTTACAAAAAAATAATAATCAACTGAGAAAAAAAATGCAGATTCATGAATTTTAACAATTTAAATAATGTTATAGTATGTCTATAGAATAGACTGCAAAATATCACCAAGATTATTAAAGATATTTACACTGGTTTTACCTGAGAGTCAACCACCAGGTTCCTCATGCATCCCACAAACCCTTTGTAATGGGGGTGTAATCTACGGAGTGAGTGTGTCTCTTTAATCCCACCCAGCTGGAGAGGCTGGTAGACATCCAAAAACCTGAAGAGAAAAGAACAGGTGCTGCATTTAGTTTACATCACAGCCAAAAATAATGATTTGCTACTTTTTGCTGTTCAAAGGCAGTAATCTAAACAGCATTTTGTTGGACAAACATTTGTATATGCAGGGTATTCTCTTAAAGTGCTCCTATTATGGATTTTTGAAGATGACCTTTCATGCAGTGTGTAGCACAACTTTAAGCGAATGAAAACATCCTGCAAATTTTTAATCTAAAAGAAAAACTCGACTATAAATCAATAAATCGAGTAGTTTTTAAAATGAATGTTGAAGTCAACCTGAAACATTAGCATATTACCTGCCCACTTGTTGGTTCCAATGAAAATGCAAATTCATTCTTTGCCACTAGGTGCCACTTTTGGAGCAGTTAAAAGCTTTAAATTAAATCAACCAATCACCGGAGGGACTTGAAAAGATTAATCATTAAACGAATCGTTTTGGAGTTGTTAAAGAAATTTGGTAAAACTAAATTCATATTATACGGAAACGACAGTGTTTTTTGACCTTGCATGCATGCCAACCTGTTGTTTTGTTGTTTTCATAACTCTTAATAGTGGCACTTTAATACAAAAATCATATTTTACCTTTCACTGCCTGGTGTCTCTCCGGAGGCCTTGCACACCGACTGATCAGTCTCAAACATCTCAGCTCCTAAGCCTTCTACCTCATTCACTATGGCACCAGAGCAGTGGTCCAGAATCATCTGCACAGTCTACACGCACACACAAACGCACACACAGATTGTAGTATTTCACCATCTGACCAAACAAGAGGTCATGTTTCATAATGGAATATTTTAGACCCAATTCCCAGAGGGTGATAAAGCTCCCAATCTGCTTTACCCAGTGTGAACCTCAAAGCTATGTAATGATTTGGACTCTCTGACTGCCTGAAATTGAGAAATGTCCTCCAAGAAAGGCAAATGACCAGTGTCTTATCCTGGTCACATGCCCTTCATTTCAATCTACGCTTGTACCTTGCCATCGTTGATGATGTCCAGGTGATGCCAGCGACGGTCCGTGACAGTGGATCTTGTGGGTAGCTGCAGAGTTAGGGTCCCCGAACCGTGATTCACACTCAGCACAGGAACTCCATTTTTCAGCTCTAATGAAAGACACAGAATCATGGAACTTCATTAGAAGACAAGCATAATATTAAAAAGAGTGCCAAGACGTGCACTGTACCATTCAAACATTTGGGGTTGGTCAAATGTTGTAATGTTCTAATCTCACTAAGGCTGCATTTATTTAATAAACTTCAACAGAACAAGTAATACTGTGAAATATTATTACAATTAATATGTAATTTATTCTTGTAATGTCAAAGCTGAATTCTCAGTAGCCATTACTCTAGTCTTCAGTGTCACATGATACATCAGAAATACTGATTTGCACATCATTTGTGCTGCATAGTATTTTTGTAGGAACTGTAAATTAACCTGGAAAAAGGCAGTTCTGGACCTCAAGACCTTGTGCAACTTGTCATGTTTGTGCTACGAACACGATTAACACCTTAAAATGAGGCAGATTTTTATGATAAAATGGCAAAACAATCGCATAGACCCCAAGCTATCTGGTGCCACTAGTACACTTCACCTTCTCCAAACTCATCATAGGAAAGCATGTGACACCGGTACCGCAAACACATGTGACATGAAAGTCTAATGCTGTTTTATGCCCCCTAAGATTGGTTTTGACCCCAGCAGTAAAAAATGCTTATTCGTAATCAATTTGTGGTCAGTTTGAAATTGCTGTCACTGCAGTGGAGGGTTTTGGCCCCAGTTCAATAAAAACATGTACCAAACTGATGATGTAAGCTTATGCAAGGCCACGGGAGGGTCGTTTCCTGAAATCATATGACCAGTTGCACAATACAGTATTGGACAGGTGGCACAGAATCTGAATATGTGACTTTCACCGGTGACTTGGGGTCAAGATCAATGCTGACCCAAACCCCATTCACACCACTGCTGACCACACACATTTACAAACATCTATAATTAATGGCTCACTTTAGATTGTGTTTGTTGCCATTAATCAATTTTAGTAACACAATTAATTAGTAGAGAAAATTGATGTCATGCAGTGTAAGAAGAGAATATTAAATTATGATGGCACTTCTCCATTATTGAGATTGTTCTTAAACAAATTTGTTCAGGTAAACATTTACTGTTAAACTGCCCCCCACCCCACCATATGTGGTTAACACTTTAGAATAGAGAACACTTAGTAACGTTTCCCTCAGTAAATTCCTAATTTGCTACTTATTTATAGTTTGTAAGGTAGTTGTTAGGTTTAGGTTTTGGGAATGTAGAAGTTTAGGTATAAGGGGTGGTAGAATAAGGCATTGATGTGTGCTAGTAATATGCATGCTAATAGACAACCAGTTAAGAGACCTTAAAATATAGTGTTAGCAATATTAATTAATGTCAAAATGACTAAAACTACGCAAATAAACTGTGAATAAACATGCATACAATACATACCCAGTGCGATGAAGTCCTCTTTTTCTCCAGGCTGAGGTGTTCCCATTGGGCCATTGTAGAACAGCAGGCCATTGCCTGCTTCTGTGATGAACTCCAGAGAGATATGGCTCTGGAAGCAAGGTCTTATGGGAGGGAACCAAGCATAACCACTGCCAAGAAAACTGTGCTTGGTTTGCTGGCATTCTGGTCCATCAAACATGGGGGGACATTTACACCTGCAACAGAGCGGTAGATCAACCATTGCTTCTCCAAAAGTGAAAACTATATGAATAACAACGTTTATACTATCATATAGATGAACAAGCAATTATTAAAAAAACATGAACGCTAGACCATTTTACCTGTAGCCTAGTTCACTATCCACACAGGTGCCTCCGTTCAGGCAAGGGTTGTGTGAGTACGAGGAGCAGTGTAGGTGAACGCCCTCTCGAGCGAGGCAGCAACACTGAGCACTCGCTTTGGCTGAGACGGACACCAAAGAGACATTCCCGTTGTTCAGTGTTTTAGGGGTGTCACTGAATATCACCTTATTAGAGCAGCCACCTGTCTGACCACAGGCTGCATAGGTGCACTCATCCACACCGACCTGTAGAATCGTCACACCCAGAGCAGACTCCAACTGAAACAAAACAACAAATCCCATTTAATTACTCAATGAATTACCATTACTTACACAACTTTTCTTTTGTACTATATTTACTGATTGATGCATTTACAACATAGATGGATAGCAAATTAAATGAAAAAAAATGAAAATTATGAAATACTGAACACATTCAAGTAAATTTTATCTTTTAATTTTAAAATGTTGATTGACTTTACTTAATTATTGTGTTTCCCACCATTTAATCAGTTGTATTTCCTTCATTTAACAGTCAATATACACTAATTATAAATTATTTAACACCTTGGTCATTCCACTGAATGAAATGAAAATACTATTGTATGAAACAGGTTGGAAACATAGTGTCATACAGTTTGGAAATGACAAGAGCATGTGTTTGAATGACTACATTTTCATTTTTGGTGAACAAATTCTTTAGCAAGAATGTTTTTTTATATCCAAATAAATTATTATCCAAAACAATTCACAAAAGGAACAATGCAACACAAGTGATTCACCATAATAATTTCTGTACATGCGTTGTTAGTATGAGTGTGTTTGTTTATTCTGGACTCAAGGGCAGTCCATCACATCCCTCAGCAGCGGCTCTAAAAATGTCAGAGCAGCTTCCTGTGTAGTGCATCAACATCATCTCGGTGAGAGCATTAGCACCACGCTGGGCTGTGAAGAGCGCCCACTCTACACCTGATTTATAGACTGGTGGATGCTGCACAGGGAGCAACATGTTCTTTCTATCCATTCCTCCCTCACTCCCTTTCAGAAATCCTGCTCGCCTCCCCGGCCCAAAGCGACAGCCAACCATCTCATACCTTACATGGAAATGAAATATTTATTGACCCATTGCAAAGTGTGTCTCTGAGTGCCGGTGTGAGACGCATGTAAATGTGAACAGCTTCATAGACTCCATATCTGTGCCAATGTGAAAAACGCAGATGATCCGGATTGGTGTGAAAGTGCGAATTTTTGCGCACTTGTCTTTGTCACCTTAGCTTTGTGCATTGCCACGTAGCCGTGAAGTTTCTCAGGCTTGTAGTATGGTGAGCCATGGGCGGCAAACCACACGCTGAGGTGATGCTGAGCTGGCTGACTGCCACTAGCCAGGCTGAAGACGTCAACATTCTCCATATCAGTCTGGAAGAGGTCGGACAAGAGGCGGCAGAGACGCATGTATCGGCTCTCCTCATTTGTAGAAGCTCGGAAAAACTCATTTGCAGTCAGGTCTGCAAATACACATACAAACACACATAAAAAGAATTTGATATGTATGTAAAACCCAAGCATATTTATTAATATGGTCACATCTGTTTTTTAACATTTTTAACATGTTCTTTGTTCTAAAATGTAGTTGTTGTTTTTTTCAGCCGTATAATTTACACCATCTCTCTGACCCCATTTTTTAGGACTTTTTCATGCTGTCCCTTCTATGCTAAGACTTCTATGCAAATGTGAAATGAGTAAGAGCACTTATTCTCAGCCTGAGGACTGCATTATGCTCATTCATCAATATCAGGCTGCATTCCATGTGACAGATTTACAAAATCTGCATTAAAAGTGTAATGCACCAAGTTTTAAGATTAAACAAAATGACTGTAAATAAATACAAGCAATTTATTTCAAAGGGATACAGGGATGCAAATGCTATGCATCAGGTATTCAATTATTTTATTTATATAAATGAGTTTATGTTTATGAGTGGAAAAAAAACATTATTTGCGGACAATGTGTACTCAAAAACAGAGGAACACAAGATCAGATAAATTGAGCCTAAGACCAATCACTTACAAAAAAAAGAAGTGTGGTGCGGTTGATACAGAACAGTATATGCAGTTTGCGTTTAGCAGATACTTTCCGAAATGGCGCGACAGTGATGCAGAGGAGACAAATTGTTGAATAAAGTTGTTATTTTGTATTCTTCACAAAGAAAAAACATTCTTGTTGCTTCATAAAATTCCGACTGAACCACTGATGGCAGATGGACTATTTTGGCAATGTCTTTCATACTTTTCTGTGCCTTTACAGTGTCATCTACCTTCAACAGAGGTAAGTTATTAATGACAACATTTTTATTTTGGGGTGTAGTAACCCTTTAAGAATTAATGGATTAATAAATCAAAACAATAACAAGCTTTTCTATATTAAGATTTCCGTTTTGTGAAAGTAAATGTCACTCACTGGCCAGTCGAATGGACCCGGCATTCCTCAATGCCTTCTCCTCCAGCTCCATCACCGTGACCTCGGCCGATGAGGTGACGTCAGGCCAGCTCTTATCTGCCACCCTCACCTGCAGGCTGTAAAATCCAGCTGGTGTTCCCTCTCGGATGCTCAGCTGACCGGTGTTTTGGTTCAAGCTGAACTGTCTGTGGGTTTATGTTCAGTGGGGCAAAAGGATGAGAATTAATACATGGCTTAAGATACAACTAGTGTATCTATGAGCATCTCAATTTACGACCTTTGAATATTTGTAACAATAAGGAATTCCATCATTTACTCTTGTAGCAAAGTAAGATGTTTAAGATATGTTTTACAATATAATGTACAAGGCATTTGAATGGAGGCCTTTTATAATACTTTTATGTTGTTTTTTAGCTTTTTTCCTAAATTTCAAAAGCATCTGTACTCCACGTTTTATTCTTAGACAAAGAACAATGTCAACATTGTATCTACCACTTCGGTGTTTGGCAGAAGAAAGAAAATCATATGGGTTTGGGCCAGCAAGTTGACAAAATTGTGTCACAATTTCCATTTTTGGGTGAACTATCCCTTTAAACTTAGACAAACAGTAACTGGAGATTCATTCCAAGGTTCATTCCTGGATCAGCACGCATGAGAGAGCAGCACTGATGCTGTAAGATGACTCAAGCTGTATTATTAATGGCAGTGTGTATATCAGTGAAAGCACTTATGTCAACTCCTGTCTGCGTCTCCAGATGTGATGACCATGACAGGGACACTTCTGCTGGATAAGAGATTCCAGGAACAGCTGGGCTGTACCAATCTCTCTCTCTCTTTTGTAAGAATACACTCCCTGTCTAGGTCACAGTTGTATTATCTCTCTGCATTTTTAAGTGTTGCCTTGCGCACATTTCTCTTGCTTTTCAGTATAAACCATGACTAAATTTAGCTATATGCTTAAAAAGAGAAAATTACACTATTCTACACCACATTTGGGCGTCAAAAGAAATTAATCATTTTAATTACCAAGGATGCATTCAATTACCCAGTCACAGTAAAGACACATAAAAATCTAAGTCAAAAATAAATGGTTGAACTTTCCACAAAAGTACTGAGTACCACAAATGCCTCCCAAACTGTATCCGCTGTCCTGAATTAGCTTTGTCTCACATAAAATAACATATATAGTAATGCAAGAGTTGATTCTTGACAACTTGGAGCAAAGGTTTGTGGTAATTTTTTGGAATGTTTTGCACAAGCTGAAAAATATCATTGGCTGTTGCTCATGTCTCTCTTGAAACCAGATTTCAAAATTTATTGTAGCATCTGTGATTACAGACTAATGTGACGAGTGACAAGCTTCTGTCTTGTAGCATGAGGTAATAGGACAAGGAAGGACACAAAATGAAAATGACATGTCTATTAAAGCAACACTGATTTATGGCTCTTAATATGGTGTTTGCGATGTTTGGCCATGTAACTTAAACATTGTGCAGCAAGGTCGCTAAACTCACAATAGTCACACTGCTCAAATTAAATTCAATCATGTTCATATAACAGGAATAGAGTTCCACCTCGATGGTAACCTTCAGCTCCTGTGCCAAATTAGGTACTTAACTGTCAAGTAAGCAAATGAAAAACTGCTTGGATCGAAGCTACGCTCTCGGTGCCAAGAGATGTGTCACACTAGCTAGCATCAAACTGCTAATGTATTAATGTGTTAATTATCCAAATTAATGAGAGCAGATCCTCCACAACACACCGTCGGGCACAGCTTTGGATGGAACTTGAAATAGACTGTGATTGAACTCAAGACTAAACTGATTGAGTTGGCATTGCTTGCTGGAGTGTTAGCATAATCGCTTTGCTTAAAGGTGCCATCGCTGGCATGATCCACAGAGTCTGGTTTGGACAAAGACCATCACTTAGATGCAGCTCATTAGAGAGAACCTCTAGCCAATGTAATCTTTCTTATCAGTTGCTAGGAGAGAACCCATGTATCACTTCAGAGTGAATTTTGAAATTAAAAAGGCAAGTGACAGGCAAGATGTCAGTAAGCTAATATGCCATGCTCCGCATGCTCTCATCCTTTATCTTTCTCTCACTTTTGTTCTTTTTTTTCTTCTCTTGTAAGTGTCACTTGGCACAGTAGAGTTTGAATCAAACTTCAATAGAAGATCAAAGCACCTGGGGGGTTTGCCTTCGAACTTGTAAACCTTCTCGCTCCAATCATCAAGGTCAGGGGATTGAACTTGTCCAAGCACCGTCGTGGGGAGTGTACCTGGGGAAAATACATAATGAGGTTAGAGAAAAGCTACCTCCATCCAGGCTGTGTAATACCTGAGGCGATGCGTGTGTGTGTGTGGGTGGGCGGAGGAGACATATCTTTAAAAAGATAAGCAAAAAGCAGAGCATTTCATTGGCACATATGGACCCACTTAAACAGCACAGTGGGGGGGATGCAATGCTATTAGCATGCAGCATTGCCATTTCTCCAAAAGGCAAAACGAAATGCTGTAATCCTGTTAGTCATGAAATCAACATCCTTTAAAATGGCTCCTGTTTATGTGCCTCTTAAACCTGGGATTTAAGTAAATTGTTAGCATCATGCCATGTTTGAGCTACATGACGAATTCTTATTAGAAGGCTAATGCATTTCCATCAGAGAAAAGAGAAAATGCTAAAAATATATCAAGTAATACTATATTTCTTTCCTAAAATGTGATATTTATTAACAAGCCTTAAAAACACACTGTTTTGGGAATGTGCCATGCCAGTATCAAAGTTTTTATTAAATGAAATATTTTCAAGTACTTAAAAGTAATGCCATAGTATTTTGAAAGTGAAGCATGGTACTAACATGGTATTCATATTTTAAACATTTACCATGGTATATTTTCAATACCAATCAAGTATCATGCTAAATGAATATGCTAACCCCATCATGGTACTTTGCACAATCATGGTATTTTTGGGTGTACCATAAAAACATGGTATAATAATTCCAATACAATGGTATATAACAAAGTACCATAAGGGATGTAAATAACATCCTGTAGATTCTTAGTACCATAGTAGCAAAATTATGACATTTATTTGAAACATACCCTGTAAGTTGTACACTATGAACTCGCTGTGTCCAGGTGCGTGGGGATGGTCATTTTTATCTCCAATTATGACAGTGAGCGTACTGGTGGAGCTCATTGGTGGAGAGCCGCTGTCAATCATCAGGATGGGAAGAAGATACTGCTTCTGCTGTTCCCGGTCAAAGCTGTGGAGAGCTGTTATCATGGCACTGCCGTTCCGCAGATCAGTTAAGTTGAAATTAGTAACATCAGAAGTCAGCATCAGCAGGCGGATGGAAAAAGGCCCTCCGTTGGACGACGTGTCTCTGTCAATAACATGCAACAGAATGGATGTGTCGTTCATGTGTACAACTTGTGGCGCAATAGTGTTCTCCCACAGAATGGGCCGATATGGAGCCTCAAATTCTGGTCCATTGTCATTGACATCTTGTACGGTTACTAGCACGATGGCAGAGCCAGTCAGAGCAGGGCTGCCCATGTCTGTGGCCAAGATCATAAGCCTATGTTGAGAAACCTTCTCCCTATCCAGAGAGTCAGCTACTACCACCCAGCCGCTCTTATCCACCAGGAACTGCTGAAAAGGGTCAGATTCTGGGGCGATGCTGTATGTGAATCTCCCATTTTGACCAGAGTCAAGATCCATGGCTGTCACCTGTGCCACAATGGTGCCTATTGGAACGTCTTCAAACATGGATCCTGCCTCATAGAACTGTGGGAAGAAGACTGGAGCGTGGTCATTGGAGTCTTCCACTTGAATGATGCAGTAGGCCAGGCTAAAGAAGTCAGCATCCTCCACTTTGACTGTTAAGTTGAATGTGCGCTCATGTGGCTTCTCAAAGTCAATCTTCTTCTTTAGTCTCACTATGCCACGGCGGTTCACCTTGTCGGTTTCAAAGAAGAATTTGCGGTCTTCATCTCCACCAATGATGCTGAATGTCATAACTGAATTTTCACCTTCATCACCATCAGTGGCAGCCACAACCACTACCTCGCTGTTGATGTCCAAGTTTTCTGGCATAGAGGCCATGTAGACCCTTTGGGTGAACACTGGAGGATGGTCATTGACGTCGGAAACTACAATGGTGGCTGTTCCTGTGCCTGAAAGTCCTCCTCCATCACGAGCTTCTACTACAACAAGATATCGATCCACCACTTCCCTGTCCAAAGAACGCAAAACAGTATAGATTGTGCCGGTGGCTGGGTTGATAGAGAAGAGGTTAAGATTGATTTCATTGCGCACATTCTGCACAATTCTATAGGTAAGAATAGCATTTTTCCCAGCTTTGGGATCATCTAGGTCAGTGGCTCGCATCTCCATTATGGAAGTGTCTGCTGGGGAGTTCTCAGGCACGTGACCCAAGAAACAGTTGTCAGTTGCACACAGGAAAACAGGTGTGTTGTCATTGATATCCTGCACTTCGACTAGAACATCAGCAAACCCAGTAAGACCTGCCCCATTCTCATCAGTAGCAAGTACCAGGAATTGCCAGGCCGAGCGAACTTCACGATCTAAACGTCGTTGGGCAAAGATCCTACCATTGATCTCATCTATGGTGAATTCGCTACCAGCTCCCTGCCCATGTAGAGAATACCGCACTGCACGCTGGTCCGCCTCCTGATCTGGATCTGTGGCTGAGACCTGCGTGAAGAACAGATGGGGAAATATAGGCATGTATATTAGAATTCAACACACTTGTCATAGAACATATGAGGCAATTAAAAGTTAATAGTCACAGCAAAGGAATGCCGATAGTTCTCTCCGCCTCTTTTCCGGTATGTTTATGCAAAGCCTTTGAAGTCTATTTTTTACAATGACAGCACAATAGACAGCAATACTGAGACACGCTAGCAGAAAATGACAACCATAGCAGGGTGTGTCAAAATATTCAATTCAAAAAGGTTTTCTTTTTTCATTCTAAGCTTGAAATTACATGAGGACATTAATAAACCCATTACGAAACTGGAACTAATTTATAGCACAAGTACAAGACACACAAAATCATTTCATATCTCTGTAAAAATTACTGTAACATTACTGCCTTTTTCATTCAATGACATGTGTCTGCTTGAGTATTTTAACCCTCACCTCAAGCACAAGGACAGGAAGCTCTGTAAGTTCTTCCATGACACTAGCGTGGTACTCAGTCTGAGTGAAAAGGGGTGCCTCATCATTCTGGTTGATGACATTAATGACAACCATTGTCTGGTTTTCCCACTTCCCATCCGAGGCGACCAGCCGTAACTCGTAGCGCTGCACCTGCTCATAGTCTAGCCGCTGGGCAATGAAGATCGTGCCAACCTCTGGTTCCACATCGAACGTGCCCATGGTGTTCCCGGAGGTAATCTGGTACCGCAGTTTGGCATTGGCACCTGTTTGGGGGGTTTGGGAAGTGTTAGCATTCTAGGAAGTGTTAAGCTTGGCTGAGCTGGATAAAAAGAGAATGTCAGTATTAATCTGTGCTCATTTGATGAGGATTACATAAAGGACAAGAAAGCTCTAATGCACACAAGCATGATATGATTGTGCTTAAATACTGAAATCAACATACATATAAACAAAAATGTCACACAGACGTTTTGTACATATTTTACAGTTTTTTTGTGTACACTTTAGTCAATACGTCATTATACAAATCCAATTTGATCCTTCGACCATGAGCGTTCCATTATAAAATGCTTAATAACCTATCTGATAAATGAAATTCCATATATCCGTATATACTGTATGTACTGATATGCTAAATCTCCCCAGCTTGACCCAAGTGGCTTTATCCACCCATGGTACACTGCAGAGGCAGAAAGGCTGTAGTTTCTTGCCAGCTCTGTTTTCCAGTCCGGATCAGATTCTATGAGACAAACACCATCTGGGCGTGATGTGTGAGGATTATATTAGAATGTGTCGTGCTCATCCTGGCTTCGGCCATCATGGGTGTGAAGTGTGATGTGCTGTGACACTTGCTGAGGGGAGCTCCAGTGATTTTGCCAAAAGCAAGCTTCCTTAATGACTAGCCGGGCCATATGGCGGCCCTCCCCACAGCACCACCACAGGCCAACCAGGTTAAACCTAACTATGCGATCTATAGAATGGTCATTGGTGATGAAAGACAGCTGAAAGTCCAAGAGACCTTGTGCTCATTCCGCTGTTGAAAAAAGTTTGGCGTGTTTTACATATTCCATCTTTGAAATCAGTCTGAAGTTTAATGAACAGCTCAGAGAGGGCACTGCTAATCAGCTTTAGGAAACACTTAACAGGACCATAAAATTCCTTCTCTCCTGCAAATCAGCTCCTAATTATTCCTATTCCCCATTTCCATCCCGAGCGTAATAAGAAATATTGCATTTTAATGGCGATCTCATTCATTGTGCCTTTCAAAGCAGGACGGGGACAGAGGGACATCAAGCTTCGATTTGCATTCCCCTTCATGACAGTTGTGAGATATTAGCTGTCGCTCGGCTCCGGACCGTCCATCCAGCCGTGGCAGGTCATGTCACCCTTCTCACCTCCACGGCGGCACGGGCGTCTCATCATTAATGAGCTATCAGACACCTGCGTGTCTCCATCCCGCTGCCCCTGTCTCCTCCGCTTCAGTCTGCTTGTTGACAAGGCTCCACGCCACACATAATTTGTCATGCATATGTAACAGGTGAAGCCGCATCGCCGTGAGAGACATTGCGCTCCCGCCTGTTTGTTTATGTTGACAGATGAGCCGAAGTCGCCATGCCCTGATGGAAATCAGAGCGAGATCAGGTGGAGGAATCGTGTCACCGAGATGTGTGGAGGTGACAGCCTGGAATATTCTACAGGCAGAGGATGAGAAATGAGGGGGTGGGCAGACAGGCAGGCTGCCACGCTACATTGGACGGATAGGTGATTTGTCCAAGCCTGTCGTGCTCAGATTAACAGGAGCGACTCTATGGCTGTCGGAGGACAGAGCGATGGACCGCATGTTCAGACTGGACAAAATCAACTGTAGAAGTGCCTCCAGAATATGCAAATTTAACTGACCACTGAGAGTTCGCTTGACTAATTCATAGCTGTTCATGCATTCACATGGTTTCAGCAACTAAGGCGAAGTTTTCAGGCAGTGTTGAGATTGTCTGAAGGATACAGAGCTCTCTAAAGACATAAATAAAACATTTACTAAACAGCCAAGTTTCATTTCAGAGGTCAAACAATGCATAGCATTAAGGTAAAGTATGCTGTCAGCGATGGTTGTACACATGCTAATTTAGGCTTCTTACATTGCAGGGACAAGAAAAGCAACAAAAAATTACAAGCTGTCTTGTGTAAAATGGTGTAATGGTGATAGTTACATCATTGCAAAGTCTGGGCGCTATTGAAATAAACATGAACTCCCAGCAGTTTCAGCTTACCCTTGAGGGGTTCAGCATACTTTTGTAACAATACCAAAAATATGCTCCTCTGCGGTGCAGACTGGACAACAAAAATGGCATGTTGTCCTTATTTCGCCTCTCTGTGCTATCTTAAAGAGAATAGGGTTTGTCAGAAAATGTTAATTCTGTCAGGATTACCTCGAACATTTTAGTTGAAATGTTGACTGAAATAATATATGTATTAAATAAAAAAAACAACTAAATTACTACCAATTGAACTAAAAGTACATTAAAATAAAAAAACTGCTATCTATAGTTATTTTTTAAAAACCAAGTCAAAATATCTAAACTACAGAAGACTATGTAACTTATAACCTAATCAAACAGAGTGCATCAAATAAGATAAGAACTATTAATAATTACTCATGACTTTTTTTCCTGTCACTGAATAAAAAACCTTTTATGACATTAATGTGGTGCCATATGGAAGAGAGCACTCAGAATAAAACAATAGACACTGGCAGAATTCACATTTTTGGGTGAACTATTTCTTTAAAAAAGTTTTTTTTTGTTTAACTGACAGCTAATAGACGAATGAATCTGTGCAGCTTGTTTAATACACTTGTTATTTTCCTTCTCATTTAATCTCTGGTTACGCCACCTGGTAAAGCCTCTCGAGAGTTTTGTCAAAAATCTACCATTACACACTACTTTTATCATTTCAGTATATTTTTCAAAAGTATAGCGCTGCCTATTCCGTTCCATTTAAAAATCTCAATGGTTATTTGCCTGCTCCCTCAGATGTCACGCATCTCATGTAAATTTCTACGCAAAATCTCTCACACAGGGGTTTACTTCCATCATTAAAGAAGGCCTGCTACTTATTTAATTCTTTTTCTTGAAGACAACAAAGAAAAACAAATCAAAGAGACAAACATCAAATGGGGTGCTGAAATTGTTACACCCACATTCACCACAGAGATTTGCTAACAAGCTCAGCACAAAAAGGAGCGCATTTTCCACCTAGATTTATTTCGCTCAATTTCTTTTTGCAACCCCTCCTCCTCCATCTCTGTCAAATATATCAGTGTGCTGTCAGATAGAAATCATTGCACAAACAAACAAAACTAAAACAACAAAAACTACAAACTAAAGACAAGTGACAGGACCACCTGAATAAGATATTTGATACACCTACATGCAACGGGGAAAAAAATTACCTTCATCTTCATCGTTAGCTGTAACGGTAATGACCACAAAGCCCACTTCTTTGTCTTCCTCCACGCTGATCTCATATACAGGCTGAGAGAAGGCTGGAGCATTGTCATTAACATCTGTGACAAAAACCCTCACGTAGGCTGTGTCTAAAGGGCAGAAGAGGTGTGCATTACTTCCAGATCACATCAGTGCACATTGTCTCTCAAGAGAAAAGCCGTTCTTTACGGATAATTAATTTAGCATTCAAACCAAGATGGGACAACAGAACAAAAACAGTCATTGGCATTCATTGTATGATGAAACATAATTTTCATCTAAGCTCAGGTGAAATATAAATATATGTGCTTATCAGTCGTGGGCTGTCAAGGCCAGCAAAGCCTCCTCTGCTGGCCTAAACATTATCAGAATATTTTTATATATTTTTCCATGAATGTGTATTAAATGTTGTTCAGTAGTCTATTCAATTTATTTCATAGCTTTTCTCTTGAATTTGCTGCTTCCAGTAGTGTATGTTTTTATTAAAGCTTTTATCCAATCATATTTCAGCAACCGTTTTGCTAGGGTCAAGAAAATCTGCCTAAGGCCTTCAGAATTAACAGTGCTGTTTGTTGGCTTTAACTAGTACACTCTCTGATTATTCAATTAAAGGACGAGAAACAGTATTATTACTATTTATCAGGTTTCTTACCTTTTATGCTGTGTACAGTGTGTTGTACATTTTAAGTGCTTTTTAAAATCACTTTATGCATTGTATTTTGCCAGGTTTAAGTTTAAACGATAAAACACATGTAATCGCTATGTTTGTATTATACCAATGTTATCTGTAAGGTATATATACGTTCGAATTATTACTTTTCAAAGAACACAGATTACATAGAAAGTGTTAACGAGAAAATTGTTATTTGTGAAAAATGTATTCTATAAATTGCATTAAACATCCTAATGACTGTTTAATATTAAAAGTGCAGCCTTATTATATTATACACAGCCTACATTACACAGAAATCCCTGGAATGGCATTAGCTCTTCATTAGGCGTGACTCATTGAAGTCTTAATGAATGGAGTTCATCCTGGAGGCTGTTGTGCCCTGCTGTAATTGGTTGTGGGGGAAACTGAGTATCTGAGGGGTTAAGAAGACATGTTTGATGGATCCCACCTGTGTTGGGTTGGCCCTGCTGACCAGGTCGGGCTGACTCTGAGCTGTCCTGAGACTGGACTTCGATTAAATAGGAGCCTTTTTGCTCACGGTCGAAGGTGGCCCGGGTGTGGATGATGCCCGTGTAGGAATTAATGCTGAAGAACTGAGAGTCACCACTTTGATCCTTCAATATGATGTAGTTAATCTAGATAGGAAAGAGTGTCAAACAGGATTAAAAAAGAACTTTGAATCAAGTATTCTAAGAGAGTTTGAGAGTTTTAAGGCCAAGTCACACTGCACCAACACATGCAAAACAGACAGTCACCAGATAACAGTATGTCTTTTCTCTTTTCATTTCAAAACCAAACAAATGCAGAAACAACAAAAAAACAAGTGCCGACCAACACCAACAGATGCCAACAGGGCTAACACACTTGTCCGACAAAACTCGAAGATGTGTTGTTGTGTGCTTTCCTTTGCATCTATCTGTGCAGTGTGAATCCACCTTCAAAGAGAACCAGGAGGGAACATTAAGAGAAAAGTCTCACCATTCCATGGAGACCAGAGTCCAGGTCAGTAGCTGAGACCTGAGCAACTGATGTGCCAATCTCTGCACCCTCTGGGACCGTCGCCTCATACGTTGATGACATGAAAAAGGGAACATTGTCATTCACATCTGGAAAAAAGAGTTAGAGAAATCAGTTACAAATGAAACACTCCTGAAATTGTATTAAATTGTATTAAATACTCAAAAGTATTTGATGTTTAATTGCATTAAATACAAAATTAGGCACTTACAATCAAAAGATTCTAGAAATTTCACTATTCTGTTTTAATATTTCTGACTGTCATAAAGTAACAGTATATTATAGCATTTAAAGCTGTGTAAATTTAAAGCTTCATAAATTTTGGCTCTCTAGTGGTTAATAAACAGAACTATGTGCATGTTGCAGAAGAACATTGCAACCGGAGGTACTTCTCTCTTCTTATGTCTATGGCGAATAATACACTGTATGAGGCTACTCAGCAGCGGTACCTACCCAAACCAGTCTAAATTGTCAAGATTTTAACGCTTATTGTCATGAATTCTGTCCATGGACTTTCAGTCAGTTGTCACCAGAGGTCACTCGTCCGTTACGTTCACTCTCACACCACATAGACTGTTACTTCACCCCGGACTACATTTCCAATCAGCCATTGCACTGATTGCACACACACAGCTATCTCCAATCACATGCTCACCTATAGATCATCACACACAGTATTTGACAAGCACTCAATTCCTGATCACTCAATTCCAGAGTATTGTCTGCGTTTATTACTCTCCTAGCGATAGCAACTTTACGGAGTTTTCTGAGTGTGAATCTAGTTTATCCTGTTAGTTTTTTCCTGAGCTATTTATATCTTGATATTTGTCTGTGTATTTTTTGTCTATTTTGAATTGGTCTTTCATCTTGCCATCTTGAATTGGTCTTTCATCTTGCCATTCAAATTCAGTTTTGTTTGTGTTTACAAATAACCCTATTGTCAAGCCCTTTGGATGTTTTTTGCCGATCAATGACTCAAGCCAGGAAGGAGCCCTAAGAGTCTTGCCCACAATAGATCTGTTTGCCATTATTTGACCCTTGCTGGTTTGTGACCACATCTGTTAATAAAAGTTCTTCACATGCTCTTAACATGTATCTCATTCCATTTGCCCTGTTATAGGTGTACCATAGTGATTTTGAACAAGGCAAAAACACATTTAGGAAAATGGATTTATCGCTTTTGCAGTGTTTCTATAAAATATAGTCCACTTGGTTTGATATTGTATATCAAATTTTTACATGTGACTTAAGAAGTTTCTTTTAGGGTTATTTGTTAGTCTGTTCATTATTTTTATTTTACGGCTTCATTTATTGTGATCACATTTGGTTTGTGGTTAACTGTGCATAAGTTAAGCAGGAATAAGTGCAGGTTTTAATGTGTGGATTCACTTAATGCAGCTTTATTGTCTGGATTCTCTGCTCTTCGCAGATTACAGCTCCTCTAAACTAGTTTTTCCGTGGGCTTTTTGTCTCCTTTTCCTTCTATTTCAATCTCCATTTTCCTCTTAATTAATGCTGATGTGGTCTCAAGTGTTGTGTGTCGGTGCCAAATCTCTTCACTGTTCCTATTACACACACACACACACAGTCGCTCTACACCCCCTACCCTCCGTCTGTCATGCACTCATCAGAGCTCTGGATTTCCGCATACACTCAATGACAGCAGAGAACACTTTTGTATACAAATGCACAACACAGGCTAAATGAGCTATAAAGAAAAGGGGAAAAAAAACATTAGCGTCAGCGGCTCAAACACAATCAGTGGATCAGATCAGACACTGCTGTGCTTCTGAGAAACCGCGTTGGCATGAAATGCTGATTGCTAAACTACCGCAAATGTGTTTACCTCTCTGAGGGCACACAGGCAGCATGGAACCAGTTGTCGAGGCATATTTGTAGCGCACTAGTGAGAGGTGTCAACATGGACTACTTTCATTGTGTCAGATTTATTCATTTTTGTTCTCTTTCTTTCTCTTTGTCTTACACTAAGTATAAAGCCGTTACCATGATTTCCAGACATATATTTATTATGTTACAATTGACTTATATTCTAGAAAATGCTGTTCTTTTGAACTTTCTACTCGTTAAAGAATAATAAAATCCATCTATTGTTAAAATGTACAATAACTAAATGTATTTTAGAAAATTTGCCCAAATGTGTGATACTCAAATTTACGTTTGCATATAATTCTGATGTCATTTACAGAAGATGATCTCACCTGTGATGTTGACATAGACAGTAGTGAAGGAAGCTAGTGGTACAGCCGCCACATTCTGTACTCGCACTCGAAGTGTAAAGAAACGCGTCGTCTCATAGTCTAGATTCTCTGCCACCAAGATAGATGCAGAACCGTCCCTCCGGTTAGGCTTGATGTAGAAGCGCACAGGCATGTTGGTCTCAGGAACCTGACCTTCCTCCAGGTTGTAAGTCACCCTGGGGTCACCAAGAGGGGACGTCGCCTTGATGGTCTGTTAGAAGGGGGAAATGAGCTTTAGGTTGCTGATGTAAAATGAAATATGGCCTACATGGTGATGGTGAAATATTATGTCATAAATAGTATATGTGTTAGAAGTGAAGTGAAGGTTCCTGTTACATCTAAAACCTTTTTGAAGTGCATATGAGTTTGTGTAATTGGGTAAAAACTGCTTTGATGTGCTGTATTATTTTATTTTACTGTATTAAGATTTTTTCATTATGAGACATATAGTATTAGAGTTAAGCCCTTTTCGAATGTGACTAGTGATCCGCTGAGAAAACTAATCCCATCCGAATGCGGTGTCTGTGATTGCCGGTGATATTATTTTTAACAACGTTTCCTTATCTGTTTTGGCCAACGCAAATTACAGTAGATGCCCTTACCGCACACATATTTCATATATTTTGATATAGAAATAAAAACCAATAGAACAATGATAATGAGCCAAATCATGTAAACTATATAAGCATCAGTTGAGATTACTCGTGTTCATTCCTGCACTCAATTACATAATGTTTTAATTACATGTACCTTTACCAAAATTAAAGATGGGCTTACTACAAAAAAACCCCAAAACAATAGTTACACTTTTGCTGTACTAGCTATTTAGCTTCACAATGGTATTTGTGATTATACTAATTCTAATCTGTCCGAATGATTTTACGCAATGGACGCATACAGAGCGCATGATGTTTGTTCCGTTAGAAATGTTACATGAAAATCCCAGATGTCAGGTGATAAGAATCGAAACTCACATGCAGTTTAGAAAACTAGTCCCATCCAGCTTAAGACGTAAACACTTTCTCCCAAAGCTCAAACAGGATAATTAGCATTATTTGTGAGAAGGCATTTGAAATCAGCAGAACCGTCGGTCAAGCGCCTGCTGACTGCAGCATGTGAATACATTAAACACGGTTCATCTATAATCCATCCAATTGCTAATCAAACTGATATTGACAGTTATAGAGTAACTTTATGCAGTAGTAGTTCCCAGACTTCTTTCTCACAGAGCTATATTATTTTAACAAAACAGTTACTTTAGGAGTAAGAAATTGATTTTATAAACATAATTAACATATCACTTATCATTTAATCAAGTACTTCTCTGGCTCAAAATAAATTAATGTGATCATTTATTCGAGATCCTGATATACTACATTAACAGCAAAATAACAGTTATTAAACCAGAGATGAACGTATAAGCGTTTTTATGTTTCACTATAAAAAAAGTTATAAAACTATGGACATTTTTTATTGTTCTCATACCTTGGCTAGAAGTGCAATGCGAAAACCTAAAAGCCAAAGTCATTGTTTATTCGGTGTTGAGCCAAAAACACGTGCATAGTGCTTGGATACAAGACATGCAACCGATTTTTGGCTTGGAGAATCCAATATTACAGCTGGAACTTGTCTGTGATGAGAACTCAAATGTGTGACTAAAACACATTTAACCCAAAACACCATCAACCAAATGACACTATAAAGTAAACAAAACATTCCAGAGACAATACAGCCAGCGGCACAGCAAAGCCAACAGTCAAAAGTCAGCAAGAAAGTCCTAAACCATGTATGGTCATCCAGAGTAATGAATGCTTGGCGTACAGCACAGGTTATAAAACTTAGACGACAGAGAAAAGGGGTGAAAAGGTAGAGCAAAATAAAGTTGTGTGGAGAGAGAGAGATGGAGAAACGAGTTGTAGAGAGAGAACATGGGTCCACTCAGCCATTAAATCAACCCTGGCCATGGTTTTGAAAGCATCCACCCACTGCAACACAGAAAACAAGCATCTTAAAAGCTCTGTGGCTTTTGCTTCCTGCTTTTAAGGGTCGGTTTTGCCATCCGGTATGTGTTCCCCAACAGAAATGACCTATGCAGTGAACTTATTTGCCACAGTCACTTTGACAGAACTCCTCTAACTTCCCTGACTTATGCTATTTTGAGGGTCTCAGTAATGATGCGGATCATAGATTTAACAGTTTTAAAGTAAATTTCATGAAGATTTTTAGGCCCCCAGAATTCTATGACATAATACAATTGTAATATGTGACGCTGGACCACAAACTCAATCATAAGAGTACATTTTTGGAGCTTTCCAATGGTTTGTTAGGATAAGGCGATATTTTAATGCGATACAACTATTTGAAAATCCTCAATCTAAGGGTGCAAAAACAAATCAAAATAAATAAATAAATAATAACCATAAATTTTTTATAAACATTTTTTATGCTTTTTATGCCTGAAACAGCCAATTACAAATCTCAACACACCTCAAAACGGCAAAAATCTTTAGAAGTTACCTAGGCTTGTGCTCCTGTCCATTGGGAGTCTTGCCTTCACTTCAAAACCTTAATTTCAACTAATTCATCATGTAGTTGACATTTTTATCCAAAGTGACTTACAGTGCAGGTACTATAGGGACAATCCATCTGGAGTAACCCAAGGTTAAGTGTTTTGATCAAGAGTACAATGGCGATATTTCACAGATCAACCGTTGTGGGATTTGAATTTACAGCCTTTCATTTACCAGCCCACCACACCATTCTTTTGGTTAACCACATGTGGGGTTAAGCTATTCATACTACCGAAAGTTCCCCTTTTCAACTACACAGAAATTTGGTCAACTTTTAAATCCCAACCTGTCTAATCTTTCCCTCCAAGAGTTTATTAACGGACGTCTCTCAGGCTTGATGAGAACGGCGTTCTCATTATCCATACACACGAACAAGGCCCTTTAAATTACATCCTCAAGGTTGCAATTACTGCTTTTGAAAATGTGTTAATTAGCATTCCTTGAGATAATACCACAATGAGCTGACTGATATTTAAATTTTTAATTAGCTAGACAGAGAGACAGATAGATAGATGAAGAAGAAAGGCGAGGGGGGAGGAAGTGAGAGCGAGAAATGAATAGGAGCACTCGACGCACAACAAGGCTACTCAGTGTTGCTAATGAATGCATTATACTGTTTAACAAGCCTAATTTGTATTTAGAGTTCTGAGGATGAATTAGCATGAAGGCTCCCAATGCACAGAACAGATTTGAACAGCCAGTTGCTACAGTTATTTCGCATTAGGGAGTTCATACTGTATTTGCAGGGTTGAAGAGAAAGAGAGATCGACTGTAATTGTTGTAAAGCGCTTTGTTTTTCAAGTCATATTACGGGGAACATCGGTGTTGGAGTTCGGCCGTCAGTGTGGGCATTGAAAGGGGGGAAACAGAGACACGCGAAAGGAAGGTTAAAGAAAATTAGGTTATTTGTCCAATTGTCAAGGTGCGTTCCATTAACAAAGGCAGTGATTGCATCTGAATACTTGTGTGACCTGAGTTTTGAAACCCCTCGACTGCAATTATAATCATTACATCCAACTAATAGAAGTGTGGAGGGGCTAACAAAGTAGTGGTTGAATATGAAAAAGTACTGAAGCTCAACGGAGAGCAGGAAGGGAGGTGATAAAAAGCTCTGAGGAACAACACTTATCGTGTTTTCTGACTGAAGAGACACTGAAGGTGACCTCCAGGTACATCCTCCATTAGCAGAGCTATGAGAGTGGGCAGGGACGCACAGATCTGCTCTGACACACTGCCCCCAGGACCATCACCTCCACATACACACTGTGGAGAACTTAATGTTAGCACACACACACACAAAAGTTGAATCTTAAGATAACTTAGATAGGATATACAGTACAGCCTAGAGAGACTAATAAAGCTAGTGTGACACATTTTCACACCAGTCATAGCTGATTGGGCTAGTTAGTGCAGGTTTGGTACCGGTCTAGCTTGTCGATGCAACATTCACATCTATTCATTTAGCAGGCACCTTTATCTAAGCGTCTTACAAAATATGAGTAATTCATCAAGCAATAAAACGAGAAGTGCTAGAAATTTAAGAAGGGATTTATGAAGGCATAGAAGTTTATTTTTTTCCAAGGAGTCAGCAGGTTGCTTTCTTGAATATTGTGAGGCATTTAGTTGTCTGTGTAGTTAAAAAGATCTTTATACCAGCAAGGATTAGAAAATGAGAAGCTTCTGGAAAAGGATTTTGTGCCTGATGGTCCCACAAGATGCCAATTATTCCCTGAGAATTTTAGCTAGTTAATCAGCTTCGTAATGATTAAACAAGTAAATGTTTACAGTTAGATTAGTTAAAGGATCAGTTCAAAACATATATTAGTCACTCGTTTTTTAGTCCCTAACACTAAAATGAAATACTCATTTACTGGACCAGTGCTCCTCTTTTTGGCCCCTCCGCACTGCACATGGTGCATGTTTCTGTTATCGCTTCAGAGGTTTGTTCCATTCGACTGCAAGTGGCCATCATGGAATATACCACCATGATCTGGGTTCAAAAGAAGCATATGTTCAATTCCATTCCAACTTAATCCTGTAGTAAGTTTTATCAGTAAATCATGATTAATTACTACCCCCAAACTGATAAAGCTTATGAAAATGATTATATCGAGACACAGATGAAACACAATAAATGCTGTCATTGCTTTCAAAGGTGGATACTTGCTGTTTGGGAATGCTGGAGTGCAAAACTATAAAGCAGATTTACTATGATGACAGACTTTGCTCAGACATTTCAGAATGACCAAAAAAACAGTTCATGTGCTGTGAAACAAGATCAGCCCACTGGTTATTCAAGTTATCCTATCCTATCATGCAGAGGCACATGATCTTTTTTTAAATACTGTAAAGTTTATGCACATTTTTTCTTAGCGGATAAAAACTTTATCCTACTCAACTGTGCACATTTTTACAATTTATGGACATTCTGATCCTGACATTCCCATCCAACATTTTTTATGCAATATTACAAACTGAACATTAAAATAGGTTGATCAGAACACAGTTCATTCATTGAGCTCTCATCTAATGAGTTGGTAATTTGAATCAGTTGTGTTAAATAATAGAGACATAATATGAATACACAAAATATGCATAGCAGGGGGTTGTGAGGACAAGAATTAAAAACCATTGTAGACCAAATAAAACTACCTCTTGGCTCTGAATTTGCAACAGATACAAACGAGACCATAAATGGAGTGACATTCTGAGAGCTATGGTTTCATGCCCTATAATGATCAAAGAAAATCAGTTTACAATATCAGAAATAACTACACAAAAGGACTAAAAGAGACAAAGATTAGCTGGTGAGATCCAGTGCAGAGCTGTTCAAAAAACACATCTAGATGATAAGATGGGTAATGGCACTCCCAGCAAAATGAGCACAGCCTGAGGTGCCATGAAATTAGCAATAATTAGAAATCATCTCATTACACAGCAATGGCATCAGAAAGAAAAAGCTGATCAGAAATGCCTTGCGGTGGCTCTTTTTCAGTGCCCGTCATAAAATATGCTTCAGTGCGGTCACTTTGGATATTGTGCTCTAGAAAGAGACAATTTTACTAATACATTGCTAATAGCAGAATTCATGTGTAAAGGACCAGATTATACATGCATGCATTTAAAAATTTAAATTACACATTTACATTACACTTATATATTTGTGAATGAAGAGTCCATACTTGAGAATTGAGAACATTTAGTTGAGCGCAAAGCCGGATATAAATATGAAAGCAGTGTAGGTTAGAATGCTATTAGTATAAGTGAGGATGGTAAGTAATATAAATAATTGAGTAAAGCGAGTTCTGTAGAAGGTGATTAGAGATTAAAAAAAATAAATTTGTATAAAAATACTCAACATGCGGTATGTGGAACAGTACATTAGAACGATATTAATTTTCTTTGACAGGGATGCTAACAGAAGCCCCCAGAGGAGGGCGGGCTGTCAGGAGATGAATGCAGTTAACTGAGCTTCACGCTGCTAGTAAAGTCCCAGCCAATTAGAAACTACTATGCAACATGCCATTTTAGCTCTTTTTCCTGCTCTTCATCATCGTGAATATGCACAATCAAAGGATTCAAGCAGACGGTGGATGTGCATACAGTAAATCTCTGTTATAAACATCTTATCTTCCTTTATTATATAGGTTTGTTAAAGTTCTGGGATAGCCTTATCCACAAATTATATATATATTGCATATTGTAAGGCAACATGCTGCTGTTGCTTACCTTTTGGAAGAACCTTCATGTGGAAGTGATGTTTGAAAGCTGTCTAGGTAGGTTTCAAAACAGAACATTTATCTGTCTGTGAGTGTGTCTATGTACTTCCCATTCAGTGTAAACCCTGTAGCTCTTTACAAACAGGTTAGTAAAAATGACTAGCAAAGCAGTCCGTGCATTAAAACCCATGCCGATGCAACCACCCTTTACAAGCCAGCGGGGAAAGAAGGTATTTTAAGATCAAACATCCCACCTAAGCCTATTTTACATCCTGTGGCAACACGAAGAAGAGAACATCCCCACCACAGTTTGTGCCACCGAGGACTGCTAAGACAGATGCGGAGGTTCATACAGATTGCAGAATAGCTGGCAGCAGCCAGAGGAAGCCGCTGATGTCAGGGAAACACAGTGACTCCAGCAGAACTCCTCCTGGCACTCTTCACTGATAAATCTGCTGTATGTGAGGAAAACGGACTCGGAGGACTGGCCTTTTCGCCCCTTTTGAATGAATTAGAATAGAATGTTCAGACAAGCAGTCTGCTTGAGTTTGCTGGACAGATGAGGTTGTTTGTGGATGCTGATCTCTCTGTGGGTACAAGCTCCCAGACGAATGTAAAATGTGACAGCGAATGAAACGAGCTGAAATAGCAAACAAGATGAAGTCTGGATAAGATGTGACAAGCCTCAGCGGTAAGAAAGTCACAACATTCTACCTTTGCTTATCAACAGCACAACAAAAAGCAAAAGGCATTGTGAATGAAAACCACTCCTCTGTTTCAAAACTGAATTGCATTTAAAGACATCATATGTGCGGTCCTGATTGATATAAATGGCATGTATCCTAATAATGCAGACTTGCATGTTAAAATGCATTATTTTGGTTAAAGGCAGCACTGCATGTCAGAAATCAACTGAGAAAAGCTTAATATGAATAATAATTTAATAATATCTTAAACCCAGAAAGATTTTGATTTGCAATATATACTTTACATTTATTTAGAAACAATGAGAAATATTTAAATAATAAAAAAACAAACATTTGCGTGTACTATGTATATGTATGCTTATGCGATTTCTCTTGCTTCACTTGTAATGAAATCAATAGTGAGTCAAGTATCTTATGCACGGAATGCACTATTTCTATGACACTCATATGAGTTGCTATGTTGAATATTTCACATACTACATGTCAAAAAGCAAAGAAAGAAACACACACACACACACACACACACACACACACACACACATATATATATATATATATATATATATATATATATATATATATATATATATATATATATATATATATATATATATATATATATATAAACATACACATGAATATTCCCTCTGGTTTATGTGTTTAATTTATAAAAGGAACAATAAAGACATTAATAATGTTACCAAAGATTAAATAAAGGCTGTTCTTCTAAACTTTCTGTGCAAAGATTCAAAGATGTGTGGTTTCCACAAAAATGAAGTAAAGCCATCACATAAATGAACTACATGTTAAAAATATATATATATATATATATAAAAAAACCCCAGCTATTTAAAAATTGTAATAATATTTAATTTTTTTATCAAATATATGCAGTCTTAGTAAGCATAAGAAAAAAAATTGTAGTATATACTGTATATATAAATGTAAAGCTATGTTTTTATGTTCTATGTTTTTTAATAATGAGATGTAGTGGTTGTCCCTCATGTTTGGCATATTTCACACACTTATAGAAAGCAGAGAGGAAGCTCTGGTGGAATATGAGTGTCTCACCACTATCTTTGTGTCGCGCGGTGTGTTCTCCGGGATTGTGACCCAATATTCCGCCTGTTCCCACTGCGGGGGCTGGTTGTGCACATTGGTGATGATGACAGTGAGGTCGACCGAGCTGCTCCGACTTCCTCCGTCTGTAGCAATGATCTGCTGGCTGATCCGTGATGTCTGTCAGGACGAGAGACAGGTGATATAATCCAGCCTAGGGGCTTATCAGCATACATTGAAATAATACAGGTTGTCACTGATACAGGTGAGGTTTTTTGTCAACGGGGGTTCAAAGATGAGAGAAATGTCTGATACTTCCACCTTAAGAATTGGTCTCCATTATCCATCGGATGTTTCACATCCAGAATATCATGTACACCAACTAAGACCCTGGATGTGTGTGTGTGTGTGTGTGTGTGTGTGTGTGTTTATTTGATTTTAAAGACTCCTTCAACTTACTCTTAATAACTGAAAAGCACTTCTGAGATTTAGTCAGCAGTAAACTTTGCTTTACTGGTTTCAAGATGCTGCCTTTTTCAGGTCAGAATGAGGGAAAGGAAGAAGCAGACAGGAAGAGACAGACGGAGAATGAGAGGAGGTAGAAGTAACAGTAGGGGGGCAGTTTAAGTTGTCAATTTGACGACAGGTGAGTTTAGTGAGGGTGACATCGTCTGCCTTTCTAAAACTGATCCACTCGGACATAAGTGACGCAAGGCGGTCAGACTGGCAAATGAAAAACCAGACTTACAGTATACACGTCTTAATGACCTGTTCTGAGGAAATCGCATTTACATCCATTTTTTTTAAGAGCCATGAACTGTACATTACTAAAGTCCGGCCTCTGATGCTTTACCTGAACACTGCCATCACTTATGACTCTATAAACAGGATGCAGAAGATTTCACTGGAGAACTGTCTTTCTGTCTGTATGCACATACAGTGTTTTAATGTCAAATCAACCTCCAGCCTCTTAAAGCTTATATATCTACGTCTATGTTTAAAGGTCTGGGTAAGTCAAAGGTTATAAAATAGATGAAAGAAATAAGAAAAAAGGTTTGTTAGTTTAATAAAAAATAAATAATTATGCAAGATGAAAAGGAAAAAAGGAAAGAAAAATAATGATTTTTAATGAAAAATTAGTAGGCGAGATCAATTTCCCACCTGAATAAAGGAAATGCATATTTTTACTCCTACAATAACAGATCACTGTCCCTCAAGACTTAAGGTTTGTATATATATATATATATATACCATGTTTAATATGAAAAACTCTGAGAATTCAAAAAATAATAAAATCCAGTCTTTCTGGAGATTTTGCAAAACATACACATGTACCCATTTTCTTAGTTTTCTTAGCATAATTATGTGCATGTGATCTTTAAGCACATGTTGGTTCATTCAAGTTTGTGTATGTGTTAACTGTATGTGTTAAAAAAACAAAGGTTACTAAATCTGACAAATCTCAATTTGGAAACAACTCAAAGGAAAAAATATATAAATAGAGCTTTTTTAAGTAAAACAAGTTACGTAAAGAAGTATGCATGTGTACCTGTGAAATGGGGTGGTTAACATAGATCCATCCTGTGCTGGGGTTGATGTGAAAGTAGGCTGGGTTCTGCTGGGACAGAGAGTAGGTGATGGCTGCATTGGTGCCCTGGTCATCATCATGAGCCGCTGCCCTCAGAAAGCTCGTCCCAACCGGTGTGTCCTCTCGCAGGAAGTCTGGCATGGGCAGAGTTGACACAGGCATCAACAAAAACAAATAACAACAGTCTAAAAAACAAAAAATGCTTGCTGCTATTAAAATCCATATGCAGCAAAAAGAAAAAAAAGAATGTGCGTCCGAGAAACGTTTCAATCTTGCCGTTTAATTGTTAATGAGCTTTCTCAGTACCACTTTTAATGTGATGAAAAGGAATTCTGACATCAAACTTACTGAACTTACATTTGCAATTATAAATAATTTGATTTAGAAGAGCAAAGCAAATTCTCACACTTCTAGGCTAAGCAAGCTTTCCAGGATTGCATCCAATTGCATCTAAAAATGATTAGTGATGTGTTTATGCTGTGTTCAGAGCATTAAAGCTCACCTTGCCCAGACTGCTATGCATTTTTAATATTAAGGTTTAATGTGTATTGACTACACTCAGGAATTCTGGACTTGAGAATTTGTTAAGCTTGCAAAAGTCGTTAGAGCCGTTAAGTGCAATGTTAAAGGTCCATGTATAAATGTTTAAAGAGTCTACAGCTACAATGAGCCGGTACTATGTTCTCGCTCTCATATCACCGCTTTATATATCCTCAAGGCAGACGAACAGATCTTACGTATTGTCAACAGATCCCAACTTCATTTGGAAGATTTCATAGCATAATATTACTATTTACGTATATAAAAAAAAGCTTTTACTTTTACATCAGAAAACTATGCTGTACACTGTAGCTAAATTTGGCATCAATTTGAATAGATCATAAGGGTTATAAACATTGTTCAGTGGTTCTTACATTGGTAGCGGCTATTCTCAAACTTGGGGTCGTTGTCGTTCTGGTCAGCGATGAGGACAGTGATCTGACAGATGCCGATGAGGGGCTCCTGCGCTTGATCCGTCGCTGTGACCGATAGTGTATACTCTCGTTGCCTTTCTCGGTCAAAACTTACTGCCGTACTGATAACACCTGCACAACACATACAGGGTACATTTGCATAACCATAAAGCGTTTTTAATCTATCATTTCCTCTGATTACTCATGAGTAATGTTAGGTTTAGGTCTAGGGATATGGATAAAATCAAGACACATTTCATTGGGGATTTGCAATTTTGTATATTTCACAATTCAAGGCAACAAAATTTTGTTTTTGTTTTTTCCATACAAGGCTACCAAATTGAAGTCACTCTGATCTGTATCTGAACAATTAAACATTTAAGAGAGAAGTAAAAAATGAAAAGAAATTTCAGGAAAAAAAATAACTATATTTCTTTTCTGAAATGAAAATTTACATAATATTAAAAATAAAATATATAATTGTTTGTTACATATGTATATGTCCAAGAATAAAGAAATGCATTCAGCTTCTGTTTAAAGAATGAGGCCCATTGACTAGAAACACATGACAGATCAGGTGCGCGTAATCAGTGATCTGGTAAAGAAGGAAGGAAATACCTGTGTCAGGGTTTATGGTGAACCCGGGTGAGGCCCCATCCCTCTGCATTATCCCGTACTTGACCTCCCCGTTGACCCCTGTGTCGGCATCATGAGCCTGCACGCGCAGCACAAAAGTGCCCGGGGGCTGATTCTCCAGGACCAGAGCATTCACGCTGTAGTTGTGGCACTTTAAAGCACAAAACCAGAGTTTCAGACATGGGTAATATTTCAAGAAATGCCAGAAATACGTACTCAGCAAATGCCTTGTGAAAAGGCCAATATCAAGAACAAAAACTAACCAGTACTAGATATATGCTGGATATATAGTTTCTCATAATAACAGATAAAGAGCAAGAAAAGCAGAAACAGGACACCAAGACATCACAACAGAGAGAATAAAGTTGGTATTTAGGAATAAGTGTTTATAAATTCCTCTTTCGAAGTCCATAATAGGGGCACAAGCACGCATAATGAGGCCTCAACCTCCTTCTTCCTCCTCCTCTTGCTTTCTCATCATGCTCTCATTACAGAGCGGGCATCTGGCAGGGCGTCCTGGTGAGCGGTGCCCACAAGGGAGCGGCATGTCAACTTAAGGCGATTAATCAAGTGACTAGATCGATACAGGGGCTAAAAGCTGGAATTAGCTTCCCTCCCAGCCTCTGAAGAGAATTCTCACTGCGCTTTGCACTTCACACCTCTCATTGTCTTTCGACACACACATACTCACCCTTCTGAAAGGGCTTAGGGAGGATTTCTCAGTTTAGCAAGGGAAAAGACTCGAACAGATCAGTCTATTGCCATAATCTGCTGTGCTATTAAGAGCACCGGCAACCAGCGACTACAAAGCAGGGAGAAGGTTTTGGCTGAATGTCAAAAAGCATGTGCGACCAAGATGAGACAGTTTTTTTGGTGAACCTCACAAACTCAAATTTTTGGGTCACACTACACACATAAATCAAGAGAAAAAAAAGAAAGCTTAAATTTTATATAAAGACCATTAATAATTTTTGCAATTGTAACAAAAAAATTCTTATTGTTTTCTTTGAGACCTAAACTCAAAACAAGTTATAAACTCGCATTTCTGAGAAAAAAGGTCAAATGCGAAACATAAACTCAGAATTCTGAATTCCTTTCTTGCAATTCTTTATTTTTTAGACTTCTGAGTTTATATCTTAGCGTTCTTTTTTTCCCGACCATAGAATAAAAAAATAAAGGCAATTAAAACTTTTTATCTCACAATTTTTTCTTCTGACAAATTTTTTTCCTTTTGATTCTGAGTTTATATCTTACAATACTTTTCTTTTTAGAATTGCCAGATATATGTGCAAGACACTTTATCTGGCAATTCTGAGTTTATATCTCACAATAATGACACATAAAATCAGAATTGGGGAAAAAAGTTGAAATTGTAAAATAATAATAAAGTCACAGTTACATTTTTTTAATTTTTATACTGTGGTGGAAACATGTTTCCATACATTTCCATACCACATTGCTGTAATAAAAAAGTAACTCATGGTAATATTTGTTTTACTGTTAAACTCATGCTGACTTTATTAAAACACTAGATTTGCAATTCCCTATGGAAATACCAGTGCTTACAATGCAGTTTTATGCAAGTGTTTGAGACTTGAGCTTTGAGTTTGTATTAATGAAATTCAAAGTTATCACAATTCAGTTTGCAAACACATTTAAGAGAACCGACCCATCCAATTCACAAATTAAATATAATGATGTCTCTGGTTCTAATTACATTTTGAATGCTGAACTTCATATATACTTGCATTTTATATACTGCAACATTCCATTATACATTATAATTCAATTACATTTTTGGCTTTGAAGTACTAATTTGCAATGCAAACATTTTCTTCATTTTCTTTATGCATAATATAGTTTCTAATATATTTTATTTTGGGATAATGCAAATGTGTTTTGTGCAATCATTTATTAGCTGCGCAGAGCATAAAACCATCAAAATTCAAGAGGCATTTACAAACCAAACACAGACTACAGAAAAATAAGACTGCTGAGGTGTTCAAACATTTTTCATGGTAATATTAATAAATTACCATTAATAAATACATAAATAACTTTCCGTGTTGGAATGTAAGAACATTTTTGTACAATACTGCATTAAATCACGGCTTGATGTAAAAAAAAAAATCAGTCAGAACCAGTGATACAGTACAGAAAGAAAAGACTCTGGTCAGCAGGGCAGGCATAGAGACAGAGAGAGTGAAAGGAAGGAACAGGGCCAGATGTTGCCCCTGGGGCTCACTTAGTGCTTCTATTTCATATGCATCCCCTGTGCCGGTGAGTAATTCCCCCTTGAAATATTCATGGGCAGCAGCAGAGGAGGTGGCGGCAGCGGCAGCAGAAGTAGGGCCTGTGGGGCTCACGGAAAGTGTACAGGGACACGATTCTGCCTCCTACACACTCACACACAGCCCTCCTGCACCACCGGCCTGCACGGAAAAGCTCTCCCACCGGAGACCTCCAAGAGCCTTTAGATCTCCTTCTGCCAGCTGTCTGCTCTTCCCTCAGCTCAGCTTTCACCTGTCTCTTTCTCACAGTGTTTCGTTTTGCACACATTCTTTAATATTTGCTCTCTTTTATTAGCTCATTTTGGGGCAAAGCCATGAAATAGCATTTTAGCCATATGTGCAATAGAGTAAAACATATTTTCAACTTCTTAAAGAGCCAGTTCAGGTGTCTCGTTCACATTCTGAAAAAGGAGGTCAGCTAACGGCAGTCTGCTGCCATTTAGAAACAAACCTAAAGAATTGATTCATGGAAAATACATTTAGCAATGATTTATAGCTTTTTTTAGTGAATTGGGTTATAAAATGACACTGTGTGCATGTCATCATGTCATCAGTAGACGCAGTTCATTGCTTTTTGCTCTCTTATTTCTGAATATTATCTCCCACCCATCATTCCTTACCTTTTGTCCCCTCAGACTTCATTTCTGTCTCTAAACGCTGCCATTAGTGAGGTGTTCACAGTGTCACTGGTATTAAAAGCCTGAGGCACTTCATGCTAGGCAGATTTAATGAGAGAATATATTTGAATTCTGTACTCATATCTAGACCTCTTCTCCTGTACACACTTTTGGTTATGTTTCCTCTGCTAAACTAGTCTTCCAACTTAGAAATGACTCACTACAAATGGATTTTGACGTATCTTTTAACCTCACCTCATCAAATACTGGCTTGTTGTTGTTGATGTCATTGATGCCAACGATGACCTGGGCGGAGCTGCTGAGGGGGAGGGGCCCACCGGCTGTGTTGTCATCAGTCGCTGTGACGTTGAGGACATACTGAGGCCCGCGAAGTTTAGGAGGAGGGCTACGTCTTAGTTTGATGATGCCTGTAAATAATTCAATAGAATGCCTAAGCTCATCATATTGTTCCTGTAAAAGACAAGTGTGCTTAATTGCACTGGATCTGCACTCAATATCAGATGAATTAAATAAAAGAATTAAATAAATCATTGTTTCAATTGCCTTTTGTTATATTTTAAAGTACACTTATGTATGCTGACTAACATACTAAAGCACATCAACCGTTAACAAACCATTAATTAAAACATTTGCCTCAAACTCCTGAGTTGCTGCCTATTATTCCTTGGTAAGTTTAGGTATTGGACTGTTGTCAGTACAGAAAAAACTCGAACTTCCTTTAAATAATTAAAATTAAGTACAAATTTAGTTCTCAAAACATTCCATTCACTTCACTATTTGGAAAAATTTGTGTTAAAGTGTAATATTTCCATAATAAGTATAAGGCAAAAGTACTTTATGTTTCAGAGCTGCTGTCAAGCTTGTTTATGAATGCAACTGTTTATTTATTTATTTTTTTACCCAATGTGACAACCTCTTAAACTGAAAACATTAATATATGTAAAGAGTAACAACTGCCTTTGTGCATCAGGCTTAACAACCTGACAAAACGGGGTTCTAATGGTCGCGCATTCACCAAACAACTGAGTAGTAGGGAGTTGTGTGAAAAAAAATGCTTCTGCATCTTTGAAGTGACAACTCCACGCAGCTTTTCTGAGTGCTGAAGCCATGGGCCATCTCTCAGCGCTGGCCTGTAATGGGTTGGGTGGTGGAACAGCCGTGCCGAGAGGCTGATAAGACAGGAGAGAGCTTTAGCATACTGCTGTTTTCCAGCTCTCAGGCATAAAATGTGCTGGTAAACAAACGAAAAGCAAACACTGCAGACAAATGTAACCTTGAGACTGAAAGCGCACAGGCAGGCAGGCATGAAAACAGACAAACATTGCATTCACACACAAGTGCACACACACAAAAAAAAACAAGAGCTGTAGACCAAAAACAACAAGGAGTGTTTGTTTTTTCTACAAATACCACAAACGTGAGTTGAATGATGGATTAAAGACGCGTGCTGAGCAGACAGGAAGAGGAAACGCGTTTTTTGATGGTTTTGGATGTTCTTGTTATAGTCAGCATCCCTGAGGCCTTGTAGCGGATGCCTGGACGCTGTTACAAGAGCAGCAAGCTTTGAGTTTGCATCCCACTTGACTTACCCTTTTGGTTGTCCAGCTCAAAATTGCTGTCTTCGTTACCCCCGGTGATGGCATACGTTACACCATCCCCATCTGGGTCTTTGGCATGCACAATGGCCACTAGCGTCTCCGGGCCGGCGTCTTCCGAAAGAAAGGTTTTATATCTGCAGAAAGAGGGAGACAGAGATAGACAGACAGACAGATCAGGCTCAGAACATCACAGACCCACCATCTGCTTCCCCTACACGGCCTCTGAAGCCTATCCCAGGGCGCACACAAACAACCACGCGGTCCCTGCACTGAGAAGAACCAGAGCAAATCCTAACATAAACACACACACATACTGCAGCTCTAATGATGATACACCAGCACCAGCTCCTTTATGTGTCTCCCAAACTCCTACCAAGGGAGATGATGTTCTCAAATAGAGTTCTATGTATGTGTGTGTGTGTGTGTGTGTGTGTGTGTGTGTGTGTGTAGACGGCTCGCTTGCTTCACTGTGATTGTTGTCTTTCTGCTGAATCGGACCAAATGTCTGCCTCTCCTTCTGGCTACATTCAATAAATGCCAGAGCCGTATAGCCTGCCGCTCAGCATTCGCAGGACTCTCTGCTTGAATCTGCTCTGATGAAATCCCATTGTGACGAAAAAAGAGTATAAGACTGTATATTCTTAGGCACTGCAGAGAGATACTAAGAAAAAAAGAGGAGGAGAATAAAATAGAAAACTAAACCTAAAATAGAACAGAAATAACCAATGAAATATATGTCAAATTAATATTTGTCAACTCACATTACTACTCTAGTGAAGAATTTAAACTACTAAAATGTATTTGAAATAAATTTATTTTATGCTAAGTATATTACAAAGACATTAACTAATTTATCTAAAAACCATGCTATTGTACCTTTAGTATACTAAAGTGGTATGTGCTAAATTGGAACAACTAATTTGTATTTAATGCACTTTAATTGTGCAAAAACACTACTGAAGTTCAGCTAAAAAATGTACTTAAGTATACTTCATTGTGTTAAAGTGGAACTAATGCAAGTATATTTCAGATTCACTTCAAATATCTTGAATCCATAGACTAATATTATTTGACATTGTGCACACTTAGTGCTCTAAATAAAGTTTATTTATAACTTTTAAATCAGTAAATTTGTTATTGTCAAGTTATTTACTTTTTTCACATATATTTATTTAATATTTTATACATACATTTATTTACATTTTATATATCTAAGTGTGAAATAAGTGGGACGAAATACAAAAAGTGTACAGAATAAACCTTAAAAAATAAAAAAATAAAAAGTAAAGAAATCTTGAAAGGGGTTTATTTTGCATTAACCTACATTAAATCATGTATTTATTTAAAAACAATTGACATAAAATTTATATTTATCTTTATATAATTTACAGTTTTATTTTATTATTTAATAACCATGTAAATTAATACATAAATAAACTGATTTATTATGTGACAACAAAGAGCGTGCAGAGTGATTTGAGATATTAAAGTGCAGTTTAGTTTTGTAGTTTTTATATGCAACTATAATTTTATTTTTGAGCGATCTGCTAAATAAATAAATGTTTCATTCATTATGTGAGCACAAAAAGTAGAGTAATTTGACTGATTTACTATTAATTATATAGTTTAAGTAGTGATTATATGCAAAGCTTTGATTGCAGAATGTGACTCATGACTGATCGCAGTCAAGTATTCCAGAATGCTTTGCAATCAAAAAGAAAATGAAAGAAGAGAGAAAAAAAGAATCATACATAGTTTGTGAAAAGACAGGGGCTTCATCGTTGACGTTGGCCATGCGGATTCGGATGGAGGCTGTGCCTGTGCGAGGGGGCGTTCCCTTGTCCACGGCCACCACTGTGCACTCGTACATGTGGTTAGGTCTCTCATAGTCCAGCCTCTGACTGGGGCTCACCACTCCCTGAGATGAGATGTCAAAGTCCACGCTCTGGATGAAGTAGGACAGTTCTGCATTAAGGCCTGTGTCACAGTCCCGTGCTAGAACTAGAAAGAGAGAGGGAGGGACAAAAGAGCTGTGTTAAACATCAGGTCACATTGACTAAAGGCAACAGCTAGCAATAACACAGCAGTAAATTGTGGTGAAGGCAACCTTGGCGGAGATCTGCTTTGGGTCAGGCACTGAAAAAATGTCAGTTTTAATCATCTCTATGCTTTTCTCAAGACAGTTGTGTTCTCATTAGGCCTGGATAGTTCTGATATGGGGGTATTCACCATCAATTATAAGCTTTAATGTCACTACGACCAATGCTTGTGTGGTTTTGAGCAAGAATTTGAGTGTGTGTGTGTGTGTGTGTATAACACCATATCCTAACCATGCATGCAAGTTTCCAGCATCAAATTAAAAGTAACAAATCCAGCTAGAAGATACTTAATGTTTAATTAAATCAAAAAAAGAAAATAAGACATCAAATTGTGCATTTAAAAATATCTCTTAGCATTTTTAGTGGGTCTATTCAGATTTTATATGATATGCATACTGAGTGATTGATCGACTGATACAATATACAGTATATTTAATGCATATTAAAGTTAATATATGACAAATAAAATATTAGTAAACAACTAAAATATAATAATAAAAATAATAATTACAATTTGACACACAACCAAACAGTACAAGATTTTTTAGTGTTTTTTAATCAAAAGCTTGTTATGCTTAAGTTTGGATTTATCTGATCAAAAACATACAATAAAATATTATTACAATAAAAAAGTGTTTTTTATACCAATATGTTTTTAATAAATTATAAATATGTCATGTACTCAATGGGGAATAATTAATTAATCACATTTTAATAATATTTCACAAAAGTAACATTTTTGATCAAATAAATGCAGCATGGGTAAGAGAATTTGTTCAAAAACATAAAACGTATTATTACACAATCTTATTATTAATAGTATACATGCATAAAATAATGTATAAACACTAAACTCTGAAGACTCTCTCAATCATACATGATTTCATAGTTTTGTGATATTTATGCCGGCAGAACACAGTACAACACCGAAAAGCATCTTGTTTGAAGTTGTTGGACTTCTTGTGCTAAGTGCTTTTTAAATTACGTACGGTGTCATATTAATAGAGCCAATATTAATTAAAACTATGTAGCGGAGGCCAATTCTATATTTGATCAATTTAAGTGCCCATCTGTCAGTGGCACGGCGAAAAGCTGCTGTTGACTGAAGCAGATCAAAAGTAAAAGTGGAGGAAGGCTTTGCTGTCATTAGGCCCACAGCCAAAGTCAGGGTCCTGTATCATTATACTGCAGGCAAGCTGTCATCACACCCAGCCAGCCAGCACACTCATTTACTACAGCCACATGACGGCCCTCTAATCTCCAAGGCAAATAGCTAGCGCCCACAGATGTAGCGACGTTCAGCAGAAACCCTCTTTCTCTGCCAGTTAAGCTGAGGACTTGTTGCGGCTGTAGGAAGCAGGTGGGTAAGGGTGGGTGTCAGCGCCCCGCGCGCGTATAAACAAGTTTCGGAACGGCCGTGAACGCATGTGAAGTCATACAGCCAGGATTGAAACAGAAGGTTCATTAAAAATACAAGCCCTAATACACCGTCTCTTAGGGCTACCTATTACCATATTTAATGCATGCGAACGAGAGACCAGGGCTAAATTAAACATACCAGTTAGGCGGCTTGGGATAGAGAGGGAGAGAGAAAGGCTGCTAGGAAGGTGGGCTAAGGTTGGGCGAGTTTTAAGTGCGTTGCTTCGCCGTGCGCTAAATCCTCTCCGAGAAGTTTTCCGCGCGATAATTGGAGCGCGTTCTGCACTTCTCTTCCTGCTAGGCCCTATTAAAAGCCGGCACCCAATTTACAGTCTAATCCCGTTTTAAGGTAAACAACAATAATAATCTTCTCTCCCTTCTGCCAGGCTTCGCACAGTCGACGATTGTGCCGTGTTTTTCTCTTTTTTTTTCCCCGCTCACAACAGAACACATTTGATAAGCAAATAACAGCCCCAGCTGGTGTTTGTGTGAACCTGCTGCTTTTACATGTTGTGAGCGAGAGAAAGAGAGCGAGGGAGACGAAACGAGAAGAGAAAGAAGACACAGAGACAGAAAAAGAAAGTTGTTTTGCGTGCCGCACTAAAACAGAGAGCCAACTGGAATCAGAGGCGGGAACCATTCTGTTTGCATACGGCGAACAGTGCGTGTTTTCATTGGGCGCAGCGATATGTAAACATAATTGAATTGCATAAATGCAGTTGGCATTCTAAATTTGTGCATCTGCCTCACAAAGCGTGCGGTCTGCCAGATCTGACTCGCTTCTGTTCCTTGTTGCTTTGCTTGTCTCTCTTTTCTGCTTCTTTTCATCAGTGTCGTAGGCACAATAAAGAATAGTTAATCACTGAGAATTCAGCTGAGGAGGTGAGGGTCTCTTTGAAACAGTGGGCAGAGCAGAGCTTTTCAATCACTGGATGAGAAGAATTTCCTGGCCACTGAGCACAAAGCTCATTTGCTTCTCTTTGATAGTAACATAACTGTTAGATTGTAAATTGTTCATACAACTGGACTAGAAATGCAAAAAAAAAAAAATTATGTATTCACACATACAGTCAGACATAGACTGCTTATATTTTTGGATTTTTAAAATAATTTTACATATAGTAAATGTTGCTATTTGGTCGCAATGCTGCCCAGGTAAACACACAAGCCTCTCTGATATTCTGCTCTCTAGATGCAGCTTTCAGTGGAAATCTATGTGATTTTTACTAGAAACACACAGCGTTTTAATATTGTACCATAACATTTATTATTTTAATTTTGTAATTGATCAGCATCTGTTAATACGGGATATATATTAGTAGACAGATATTAAGATGTTAAAAGTACCTTTGTCATTATAAAACACTTAAAAATTATAATAATTTAAAAATAAAAATTTAAAAGAGTTAAAAACAATTGTTAGCAAATCTCAGAATGAACTTTAAAAACTTTATTTTCATTCTTATCATAACTTATTAATTGATTTTTTTAGGGTATTTTTAATTTATAGCGAAAAAAAGAGTATCAGTCCTTTATTGGTTACTGTCAATAACATGAAAATAATTTACAGAATTTTAGCTTTGCACACTTTTTTCTGATCAGATTTTTCTGATTTTCTTTTATATGACAGTTACAAGCAGCACAGCTCTTTTTAACAACATTTGGGGTATCATTCAGGTGTGTAGAAAAAAATGGTAATGGTTTGAGTTACTAACATATAAAGCCAAAAATTTCAATTCCATATAAGCCTAAATTAATTAAATCATCACATAAAGCAATCTTATCTCTTCATAAGACTTAAATTAAACAGCTCAATTCAACTTTTTTGACCTTTTTAGGATTTTCTACATTTTGGCTACCAGAACTTTTAATGAAAGGACACAAACCCCTCAGGTTCCATTAAAAAATATCTTAATTTGTGTTTAAAGATTAACCGAAGGCTTGTCTTTGGTTGGACATAAAGATAAAAAAATCATGACAGATTTGGATAACTGTCCCTTTAATAATGAGGGTTAGTAGTTTTTTTAAATCCCAAATACTAATAGCAATGCCTGCCTTAGCAAGCACCACTAATTAGGGCTTATGAATATTTATTCAAACAACTAATGCACTCAAACCTCTTTCTGAAACGCAACACGACATCTCATTCAAAGACACCTTCAATTACAGTGATAAGATCGCAGATGGGGCCAGCACAGAGAGATAAACAGGTCCCATCCCATTAACGCTTGTGTTTTAGAGGAGGAGGAGGTCAGGCATGCCTCTTCTTCAGAGCTGTCTTTCTCTATCAGACATGATTATCTGAAGAACATGGAGGGGGTCTTAGCTCCCCACTCGGCCACAGCGGAGATCTCACCTCTATTGCTGGGTTACAGTCTCCGACCTGTGGTTATAGAGCCCACAAAGTCAGCAAAGACACAAAATGGAGGGCTGATGGTCTGACAGAGCTAGTCGGGAGGATGAGAAATTGGAGAGAAGAGGAAGACGGGGGCAGAAAAGCTTCTCTGCCTGGGAGCCACTGAGCTGGCTTTGATTACAATCCATTTACCACCCAGAAAGCGCTGCCATAATGAATTATTTCATAATTACAGGACTGAGTTGAAGAGACACTCGCCCCCGCAGAGCAAGCGGCAACAGCACCTGCCTCAAGAGCAGGACTGCCAGGGGAAAAACACGGACAGAGAGAAGAGAAAGAAAGTGAGACGGTCACAGAGACAAATGGAGAAACAGACACTCACCCTGCAGTAAGGATGTGCCAGCAGGGGTGGTCTCAGGGACGTTGTCTCGACTGTAAATGGAGTGCATAAATTCTGGTGTGCAGTCATTCTCATCTGTGATGTGAACCACCACCTGCATAAGGAAGAGAAAGGAACAGAGAAAAGAACATTACTATATGGAAAAGTATGGAAACCTAAATGGTTTTTCCCAAATAAATCTCCTTAAATAGCTTCATCGCACTATAGTGAATCTTTAAACGTCTTTAAAGCATCAAAATCACTAGAGAATAGTAGCTGAGTTCACTGACAGGTGAGTGCAGAAACATTTGCAATCAATTCAATTTCGTCTTCTCTAATTACGATTAATTATAAGAACATTAATGGGTAATTAGAAATGCTTTCCACAATGTTGACAGATAAAAAATACTTAAAAAAAAAAAAACATTAATTATTCAGACACCAGATATAATTTTTGATATTTTTTACTAATGGGAGCAGGACACTTCACATAGTTTATTTAAGTGAATGAGGATAGCTAAATAAACTGTGACATATTAAACAAAAAATGGACTACCAGTAAAATTTGGGACCAAAAATTTCTCATACACTTTGGCCTGACAATGTCTTGTGTTTTGTGACCAAGTTCTTTTTCCTTTAACTACTAACTGACCTTTTAATACGACAGACTGAACAGATTGAACAAATTTAAGAAGTGCTTGGTAATTGGTTGACTTAAATTGGTGTTATCTAAATGTGTACTTAAATTTAACAGACAGCTGACAGCTGCTCAACTGATTAATTACATACCTTTATAAATGAAAGTTATACAGGAATTTGTTCTTATGCAGTTTAACTGAGTTCTTGTGCCATTACCATTTTCTAAATAGTGAATAAAAAGTGAACTGGTTTGACTGTATATTATCTGTTTTATTGTGTTAAATATCCTTAATATACTTTACTAGTGTTTAAAAAAAGATGCTAAAAGGCAGCAGAAGCGAAGACAAGGAGAATAAAATGTTTTGAAGTGACCAGTGAATATAGATAAGCGAGATGAGGTGTGGACACATTTACCACTGTTCTGAAAAATGTTGTGGATGTTTTTCACATGAATTTAGTGTACAGACCAAGAGTTTGAAAGTCACTTCTGAGTGAGTGGTAGAGCTTATGCATTACTATGCTATTTCCAGTGGAATTTCACAGAAATTTCTTTAATACGGACACTAAAATAGCTCTTGCCACAGAACTTCTTGTGATGCTGCATTCAAAATACCAATCACAACAATGCTGAGAGATTAAAACAGAACAAGACAGGACATTTGCAAACCAGCTCATCAGAATGATGTTTAATGATTATTTATCACATAACCTCTGTGCAAATATTCTCCATACTGACCTTGGAGGAAAAATTTGCCTGCATATTGATTACAAACCAGCCAATATTTACAACACTACGAGAGTAAGTGAACGACAAACAATTATTAAGGTCCTTGCACACAGAGTCTGACATTTTTGCATGCGTTTATTCATATTCGTCATCCTTTCCTATTTCAAATTCATGCCACAGATGCAAAAACGCAGAAAATCGAAAATGATCTGAATTTTTTTTTTTATGATGGATGAAAGTTTCGGTGGCAGTGCGTAAGGTGATAGACATAACAGGAGGTAGTATTTATTTTTATACCGTGCAAAAAATCTCGGCGTGCAATGGCTTTTAGTCATCACATGACTGAATGGGTTGAAAATGCTCTGTTTTTATTTAGTTTATATTTAAAATTCAGTAGATAACAGACAATTTAAGAAACAAATATATGTATACGAATTAGTTCTTCGGTCAACCAGTTTCTTGGAAAGATGGCTGACCTCAATTTTTGCACACAATGAAATCTGTAAAACAGGGACTAAAACCCTGTATGGGCACTGACACATTTACTGTCCTTTGTCAATTGGCTTTCTGACGGTTTACGATTAAGAACGGAGGCATAAGAGAAAGGAATAGCATTAAAAGAAGAGGCCAAAGCAGAACAGAACAGCTGCGGCAGAAGCCACTAAATGCAAATGGCTCAACCACCCCACAAACACACACAGAAACCCCAGTCAAACTCAGTGTGTAGACTTTAATGTAGCAGATCTCAGCTGAAGCTCAGATGATAGCTTATGGAAGGGCTGTATCTACATTCAGGTTTCTCTCTGTGCAGCGATTTGTGCGCATTCAGACAGAATACTGGCACAGGATTTGACTTTGACCGAACAGAGGCAGAGGGAAAGCAGGGTACGTGTTCTCAGTGGGAGCGTTAGTCATGGTGAGGGTGAGTCCCGCAGAACTGCTTATCTCAGAGGAACAGCACTGCCAAGAGGGAAAAGTTCCTTACACGTAACACACAAGGCACTGTAGCTGACCATACAGCTCTGAAACTGTCACGCCAGAGCCTTAAAACCCATGTAGCTCTGCACTACGGGTTTCTTTTTCTCTTTAGTTGTCCCTCAGGAATCTGCCCAATGGAGAAGAACGTTCTGTGTTTGTTTCATAGCTGCTGGAAGTTGAATATGGCAGTAATGAGTCTGATGTCTGCTGCTGGAGAAGAATCACTGCTAATAACAACAACAACAACAGGGGTCTAAAAGAGATGAAGAGTCTTAATGAAGAGCTTCATCTTTATGAAATCATTTTTCACATGCTAAGAGGACAGATGCTCATTCTTAGCTCTTCAGATGCTCTTTTTTTCTTGTTTCTTTTAGTCTCCTGCCCTCTCGTCTCGTTTTATATTCTCTGCGTTTTATTTTTTTTATCTTTATCTCATTCTATGTAGTCTCTTTTCCTGTCATCTTTGTCTTGTTAGGTCTCTTCTCCTGTTGACTCATTTAGTCAGTTTATTCTCTTTTCTTCTTGTCTCATTTCTTCATATTTCATCTAACAATTTTGTCTCTTCCCTTCCCTTCCACACTCATTTTGTCCCATTTCATCTTTTCTAAGCTATTCTAGCGTCTATTCCATCATGACTTGTCCTTTTATCTCATCTCTCCTGGTTTCATCCTGTCTCATTCTACCTTTTCTAGTCTCTTCTAGTCGCTCAGTCATTTTATTAAATTTTTTTGTCACTTATCTTCTGGTTTCTTCTCTTTTCTCAACCTGTCTTGCTTAGTCACTTATTGTCTCCTCTTATCTCATTTGGACTCATTTCCTAACTTTCTGTAATCTCATCTAATTTACTTTTCTTATCTTGACTCCCCTGTTTCATGTTTCACCTTGTTTTTTTAAGTCTCTTATTGTCTTATAATTTTTCTTTTGATCGTGTTTCATTTAATTTTTTCTGGTCTTTTCTGTTTTTGTCTCAACTGATCTCCTCTTTTGTTGCATCTCATCCCTTTTTCTTTTCTAGTCTCGTCTCATCTGGATTGCTTGTCTAATCTCTTCTCTGTTCATTTAGTCTTGTCCAGTCTAGTCTCTTCTAGCCTTGTCTCTTCTCTTGTGTTCTTCTCTGCTCTCATTTTGTTTTGTCTCATCTCTGTTGTAGCCTTTCCTACTCACAGAGTCGTCTTCACAGATGGTGTAATCATTTTACAGGGGGCAGTGACTCCGACAATTATCTAAAATATGTGAGTGTGTGTGTGTGACTGGTGCTGGCACAGACACAGTTACACATCATTGTGTCTCAGCCAAGTCCATCAAGAGGACTCAATTAATGTGGAGGAACTTCTGCCAAATAAAGAAGATCAACATGGAACGACAACACTGTGAGCAACACGCACACACAAATGGATACATTCGCGCTTCTAAGCACAGCAACAACTACACAATGGGTAAAATACATCAAACATCTGTCATATTTCTTTGCCTTTGTCGCTTCACTTCATCTTACGCATAAAGACACATGCACCACTAAGTCTCATAAGTGATAACAGCCATAGCTGTGGTGTATTTGATGGCCTCAGCACCACACACAATCTCTCATTAGCGCTTTTCTGCTGATATGTGTTTGTTTCTGTTTGTGCTTGTGTGTGCCTTTTATGCATATATGTGTGTATGTGTTTTTGGGTGTATCAAAGCATATGCATCTTTCACCTCAGAAAGTACCAGATGTGCCATGATGTAAACAATGACTGACAGCCACACAAACAGCATCTTAATATCAGGCCAAACTGGTTTATCTCATTAAGTATGTTAGAGAAAACAATATATAAGACGGAAACCAAATCAACAAAACAAGAAGTCAGTATGTACTTATGTGCTCTAGTTTTGTAGATAAAAATAGTTGAAGACCAAGGGAAGAAGATATTTAGACAGCTAGGTAAACGTGTGCTTACCTCTGCCATGTTGCTCAGTCCTGTATCTGGTTCAGAAGCTCTGACTTGCAAGTGATGGAGATGTTGTCCGCTCTCAAAGTCCACAGTTCGTGTCAGACTAAGCGCACCACTCTCCTGGTTTATGCTGAACAGGTTGCTTGGGTTCACCAGCAACATATAAGACAGAGTCTTCCTCTGGAAAGAGATAGCCTGGACCACCGCCACCCTACAGACAAATAAAAGAAATAGAATCAGTGCACAGGCCAGCATTTCATTTATACACTAATTATCCTATACTACGGCTCTGTTACAAAACTTTGTGAGCTACCTACAGTAGGTAGACAGCATTTGATAGTATAAAAAAAGAGGTTAAAAATACATAATTAAATATGTATTATTTCACACTATATATGTGTATTATGTACAATGTCATTCAAATGATGGGGTTAGTAAGATTTTTTTTTTAACATAATGTCAAAAACAGTTATTTCATATTCAGAAATACTGTATTATTTTTTTATATTTATTTTATTATTATTATTATTATTATTAAAAATTGTCTCACCATGTTTCTTCAGAAATCATTCTGATCTCAAAAAACATTTATTACCATAAATTTTTAAAACGTGCTAGTTTATACGTTTGTGGAATACATGATCATTTTTCAGGAATCTTTGATGAAGAGAAAGTTTGAAACAACATCTTTTTTTACATAGAAATCTTTTGTAATATTATATACATCATTACCGTCACTTTTCACCAGAGACACCAGAAAAAAAGTGCCAATTAGTGGCCAAAATACAGTGACCTGGCAACCTCCAACCATTGAAATGCTATCAGTGTAAACAAAGCTTTAGAATGCACCAGCTTTTGTAGGCAGCAAGGCAACTTACTAGATTTTAGAAAAGAGCTAATGTCTCTACAGTCACAAATGGGAATGGCATGTCTGAGATATCTCAGTTGTTCTTTGTGGCTCACGTCCCCTGTCATCTTGCCCTTCCACACTCTTTAACTTTAATGCGCGTCTCTATTCCTCTCTTTTTAATATGTCTCTCTTTCCATGATTAGCTGTCCTCTCCTCCTTCACACAGATTATTATGCTCAGTTCTGTGCCAGTGCCCGAAGGGGGAGGTTCAGACACTGCTCTTCATGTTTATCCAGAAGTTTCTTTTAATAAATATTTGAATTTGAACACGCTTTCAAATTCAGAGCCTGGGGACAAAATGATGCATCTGTGTTCCCCCTCTCTGCCACAACCCCCTCTATTCACTCCGTCCCCCTTCTCTCAACCTCCGCTATCCCTCCGGGCGAATTGTTTCATGCAACAGATGACACATAAAGCTTTGGAGTTGGCCATGTTCACACAATCCTTCTCTTACTCTCTAATGAGCAGCAAATTCGGAATCTTTACATGTAGACTCACACAAACACGCTCACTAACATACAGCTTCCTGTACTCACGCTTGGCCCACCCCGGTGCTCTCTGGGATGTAGATTGTGTAGGTGGTGTTGGTGAACTGAGGGGGCCGGAAGCCGGCCAGTACGAACACAGAAGCGTGCGGACCCCTCCTGCCCTGCGAGTCCATGGCCTGGATGGTCAGTGTGTACTCCTTACTGGGGGTCAGAGGTCGCCCAGTGGTCTTCACTTCTCCTGTTGCTCGGTCCACTTCAAATGAATCTTCTCCACCTGTCACAAAATGCACACCCATTTAATGTAGCAAATAAAATAAAAAACTAAAATAAAATGTAATATGTTTAAATATCATATTTTATTTTGCAATCTATATTTTTATGATTTATTATTTTAAATTATATTTAGAAATGGTATTGTGATCAGTGTTGTTATTGTTAATGCTAAAACAAGACAGCTAAAAATTTAAAATTATGCTAAAATACAATAATTAATAATTAAATATAATCATTTTATTTTGTAATCTGTGTTTTTATTATGTATTTTCCGCATTTTTGGCATTAATAAGAGAATTAATATGCAACAAATGAAATCACGTAAAATAAAATATTATATACAAAATGTTGTGATAAATTGTATAGTATGTGTCTATCTATCTCTCTCTCTCTCTCTCTCTCTCTCTCTATATATATATATATATATATATATATATATATATATACATACATACATACTGTAATACTGTCTAGTACTATACACACACAGTAATACTATGGTAAACAGATACTAAAAATGTTATTATTTCATTATATTAAGATCCATATTACAGTACTGAAATGAAACTTTAAAAACGATGACTTTTGGCGTGTAATCACTTTGAAACACTGTCTAAAAACTGTGATATGGTACTTGTTTATAATCACATATTAAAAGAGCAACTGTTGTAAAGTTCAGCTCAAAGTGCAAGAGCATTACAAAGACAAAGTCACAAAAGCCTTGGAGTCTTTTTACACACATTAAGAGTGAGGGACCCTTCTGCCAGCTGTGGTTCAGTGCATCTGCGTGTGTGTGAGGAGCAATATGCTCCCCTCCGTTCCTCCTTCAGGACAATAGCAAGACAAGAGCTCATTTTAACTGCTGTCCCCTTGAGCATGTCGTTATTTGGGAGCAGAGGAAGAGGAGGTGGATGAAGAACACAGCTGCTGAGGCGGAGCAGATCTCCCAGCTGTACCCGCTCCGCCTTGCCCTTTCTGCAGCTGCTCGAATGCTCATCTGCTACGAGCAGAGGTTCTGATGCTGTCCTTACCAACTCTCTCCAAATACTTTAAGTCGCTGTTAATGGTGTAAAATGAATGATCTATTGCTATTACGTACACTTACAGCTTATTCTGACTGAGAATTTCACAGGAAAACATCGGGTAACCTTCAATTACTGTTTGATGTTTTGTTTAGGGATGGGCAGCTCTAAGAACAAAACTGAAAATTCTGGCACACATATACATGCTACTAATTAATAATTGGATGATCAAAATTCTAAACTTTGGGATTGAGTATTTTTTAATGTTTCTGTCATTTACTCTCAAAAAGGCTGTATTTAATTGCATCTAATTTAATTGATGTCAAAACACAAGCACAAGATCCTTCAGAAATCTTTCTAATATGCTGTTTTGGTGTTCAAAAACATTTCTACTTTTTATTAATGTTGAAAACGGAGTAATTTAATATAAAAAAACTTTTATTTTTTCAGGATTCTCTGATAATTAAAAAGTTGAAAAGAAAAGCATTTGTTTGAAACAGAAATCTTTTGTAAAATTATTTTATTGCCACTGTTGATTAACGTGATGCAATCAAATATTTTCTTACATTGATCTTCCATTTATTTCACTACGAACATGGACTCATCATTTGTAAAGGATGTTGTTAGGCACATCATGCAGTATATTCATATTATAACATGGCCTTGATTTTTCATTAAAATATTATTAAGCAAATTCACTAAGTTCCAATGTGCAACATAAAATGGCTAGAATGCCAGACTGACCAATTAGCATCCAGGACCAGAACTGTCCGTTTTTTAATTTCGCTCTTATTTCTACAGAACCAAGGTCTAATATCTATGCTTACCTAAAACATTAACTCTTTTGTCCTACAAGGACTGCTAATTTATTCTGTCAGCGCAAATCTAGTAAAACTGACAACGAATGACATTCAACTACAAGACAGATCAAGAGAATGAAGGAAGAGTGCTATAGGCAACGGAACTGAAAGACAGAGTTTATAAACAACAGAGTATAATATCACCAGAGACAGAATATTTATAGCAGAGTCTAAATCCTTATGGACCAGAGAAGTAATTTTGTAATGTCATAACATATCAGATGATGAATGACTAGCTATTATGAGAGGTTATGATGTTTCTGAAGATGTCCTGGAGGTACAATGAAACCAGTACAGCACACCTGTCCCAATGCACTCATTCACTCACAAATATACGTACAGATCAGAGTTGTATGCTTAAATCACATTTATTTTGTTTACTTCTGAATAATTAGACTGAATTCTAAGCATGCCTCCGATTCATTTAACCTTTGTTGCTCCCTGTGCACTAAACTACTAGTGAATAACTATGGAAAATGCATGGATTACATTAGCGACTTTATGTGATTTCTATTACAGCGTTAACCAACCGGGTCATTAGAAAGACATGTTATTGCCATTGTTTCAAAATGGGTCAGCTTTCTGGTAGAATGGTTTTTTTACAGTTTTCCAATGGTCGAAAAAGACTGGACATCAAACCCACCATCAACCAAAATGAAGTGAGCTGTTCCCATGGAGCCATCGCCACTTCGAGCCACAAGCTTGTAGACCACAGAGCCAGCGCCAGTGTCAGGGCCCACGGCTGCCAGGTAGGGGTATGGGAACATGGCCCACTGAAGATCTGACAGGTTGGGGAGGGTCAGAGTCAGTCGGCACAAGTACCATTCATCACCTACGGAGACAGAAAGACAGAAAAATATGCTTTGAATTCATAAAGAACCCCGTCACATAAGACTTATAATTATAATTATAAATTAATTAAATATTGTCATTAATTAGGGAATTAAATGATTTGGGAGGATGTTCTCAATACCCTTTAACACTATAATCTCAAACACATTAACCAGGCTGCAATGTTGCCAATAACAGCCAAGAGAGCAGGAGGGATAGGGAAAGCCTTCAGCCACCCTGAGTTCAGTGCTGCCTTTCGGCTTCAGACTGTCATTCAGCCCGAGGATGCTCTGCTACAAGAGAGAAATGACATTTCTGTAGAACACGTCATCTCTGACTTCCCCTGTAGGTCCTGAGGAAGTTTGTTGTCAGAGACACGATCCGCTCCCTCAGACGGCCTTGCAAGATCAGACGGAGAAAGAAAGGACTTAACAGAACAGAAATAGCTTTTTTGGGGTGTTTTTGTGTTCTCTTCTCTCTGTTGTTTGTTTGTTTCCAGACTTGCATTGTGTTGTTTTTGACATTTCACGCAAAAGCAAGACAAGAGTGAGAATAAGAAGAAACTTCACTTCTAAGCACCTCGTCAAGAGGGAACATACTACGGTTACCCTCACTTCCTGTGTTTCATAGCCATGCTTTGGAGTATGTCAAAAGAGACTGATCGAGGGAGATGCAAGGAAAAGACAAAAGACACAACGAGAGCAAAGAGATACAAGGGTCGGGGGGTTGGGTGTCTCGCTTCCATGTTTCCACGTCTCTGTGCTTGTGATCGTCTGCTGCGGAGTGCAAACGGATGGACCGGAGCTCACGTTGAGCAGCCAGTCAAATAGATAAGACCACATCAATACAAGCAGAGTGAAAACACAAACCAACAAACCCCCACAGATCACTGCACACGTGAAAGTCAACAAAAAAATGACATTCTCTATGCAAATACATGTAAATCCCGTCAAAGTTGCAGTTGGCGTAATCAAATTCTGTGGCTGTCCACTTGCCGCTGTGATTCGCTGACGTTTGATGATAATACAGATAAATTATCAGTGGTCTACATGACTGAACATAGCAAGATGTATGGTAAATACATGCATAAATGTATCCAAATGAAGGGACATTGGCTTTAGCACCGCGGCAAAAAACAGAGTAGTAATGCCTTACTGAATGTTTTTATTTTATTTTAGATGATTTTACTAGTTTTGAGAAAGGATAGTGAATTTGCTAAACGGAATAACACTCTGTGCTTTGTATTAATTTTGTAAAAATTGTACTCTGTACTAATTTTAACAATTAGTTTAACATACTCAGTTATATATATATATATATATATATATATATATATATATATATATATATATATATATATATATATATATATATTAATCTTATGCATGCACTTTTTTTGCAAAATGCGGAAGGGGGGTGTCTTTGAGTTGTCTTTGGGGTTTGCAGACAAGGCAAAGTAAGGTCACTTCCTGTGGTGTGAGAGGGCATATAGACAAGTCTCTAGTACTAGTACAACTCTGCCTAGTACTGTTTGTGTAATTTAGGGACTCCACATTTTCATCTGCATTTTTCCATGTGGACTCACAGACCATAGAAGTGACCCTTCATACCTCACACAGAGCTCTGCATGCAGCCCACCATGGGGTGGCCTAAAGGTCCAACAGATGTGGATCGAATCCCAACAGCTAACACCCACACCTGAGAGGCTAATGGGCCACAGGCTCAGTCAACAAACCTCCAGCGGGGACAGGGCAGTTCAAGGGAAGCCCAAGGAACCCTAGCGAGGATCCCTATAAATTAATCTCTACACAACTCCTCCAAAACGGCTGTCACAGTATCACCACATCCTGAAGAAAGATAAACACAGAATGAGGGAGCAAGGAAACGGGTAAAAATGCTTTTTAGCTATGACAGAAATAACAAGCCTGTCTTTTAAAGAGTGATTTTTTCCATCTGTTTCATGACTGGGCATCTTCCTCTTTGTTTCAGAAGAACAATATGGAACCCCAACTGGGATCTCTTTCTCACTCTGTGCATAAAACACAATGAAACAATTGCTTGATCTCTTCAGCATCGCAGTTTGCGAGTTCAGATAACGTGAGAAAAAAATCTGAGGAGAAAGCGCAAAGGCCTTCGTGCGTTTGTTTACGCCTCGCTAATCCAAGCTAAGCCCGGATGGCGGTGAAGCAAAGCGTTGGATATAATATGCTCCATGTATAAATAGCTGGTGAATTTCATCTAAGTCCACCCAAAGCTCTGTACTAATTTGAATATCAATACAGAAGATGTCACGGATTGTTACATTAAAAAAAACAACAACAAGACGAAGCGCGGATAAAGAAAGAGGGTTGGAAATGGTGCGTGCTGTGTTTGTGTTGTGTTTTTGGCCTAATTTGGTGTACGGTAATTTGGCGAGAGGATGTAACACAAGCCAATGCCGACTGAGGAAAATTAGAATCCATTCAAAGAGACTTAAATGGTCGCCAGCCGCATCGAACATGTGCAGCTTTTCTTTTGTTCCCATGTTTGTCTGCATCTAAAGAGCAACTCAAAGGAACTGGAGGACGGGAAGAATGCGATGCAATGCCTTTGAGCGGATATGAAGCCATGAATCAATGCTGATTCACCATAAGCACGAAACACAAACGACGTATCAAAATCGTATTGCTTAGAGTTTGCTGTTTCATGATTTAATAGTTTGTTAATTGTTTAATTAATTGTTTAATTGTTTGTTACTGTATGTTATATTTTTTTTACTTTCATGAGCTGTAAGCTCTAATCAATAAAATGAAAACAAAAAACCTTTGAAATGTTTAATTTCACATGTAATGAATCAAGTTTAGGTTGATTACAAAAAATTTACTTTTCACAATATTATTTTTTTTTAGATGCACCTATACACACACACTATATATATATTTAAGTTTTTACTCTCAACTCTTTGAACAGTAAAGCATAGATCATTTAGATAATTTACAAAAATCATGACTTTCTTTTTCTGAAAAAAATACAAATGAAGACATTAAGAATTAATAATTAATTGAGTGTCAAATTTAAAAATATATGACAGCACAAATAATTTTTTCTTCTCTTTTCTTACATTGAAACAACTGAAACAACTGAAAAAAAAAGCATGGCCAGAATTATTCACAAATCACTGTGATCTCACTTGTGTGGTGTTGCTAGAAGAGAGGACTTGTTGCCTAGCTTTTGTGTACATTAAAACAAAAATACATTTATAATAAAAAAATAAATAAGAAAAGATTTAAGAATAAGATTTGTCCATTTTGATTTCATGGTGACTCAAACCTTCCAGTTTTTTGGTAAACTCTCTATTTAAAAATACTTCATCATTTCTTGAAAATTGTGCCATTTGTTGGTCGGCTTAAGAAAGACTGCATCAGCATCAAAACTCAGAGAGACCAGAAACTGTGTCTCTCCTCACTCTGAGCCCTTCCTGATACCGTGTCCCTAAAGTCCCTCTTGCAGCCGGATACCTCCCTAAAGGACCACCTGAACAGATGATCTGGAATTACACACACAGCGTAGGGAAAGACTTGCAGGTGTCTTGGTGAATGACAGTGTAGGCCAAGTTGTCATAGTGACTGGGACAGTGCAGGTGTCCCCCTGAGTCAAGTCTCCGCTTTGCAGGGTTAAGTCTTTGTGACATGCAAACAGCACGCCGGTGAGCTCGTGTAATTGCCTTGTCCTTGTTGGGCAGGCAGAAGCAGTTTTTGCATTGCGGTCTAAAAAGAGAGCTCTTTTCATGCTCAATTAAACACTCAACGATGTATATCTCATTGTTGTTCTGATGACATGCTTTTCCAGGGATGTAATTAAGTTTTCAAATCAGGGTCTTTGTCTTTTTCTCTCTCTGTCACCCTCACTCATGAACTGTACACTAAAACTCCTCTGGGTGAGATGTCTCAAAGAGTGAGAGATCAGCAGATACACAATATCTAAGCGCGTTTGCCATCTCCTTAATGCATTGAAGGAATAAGAAAACTGCATTTAAAATAATCTGAATGAGTCAGGAGTGAAAATGACCTCTCACACTGAGCACTGTAGGACTGTAGCTTGATGAACCAAACACCCAAACACACACAAAAAGAGAGAAAGCATGGCCGTTAGTGTAGGTGTGTAAGTGTGCATACTAATCTGTAGGCAGTGACAGAGGGCAGTGTGTGACACAGACAGGGCCTCATTATTGAAGTACTGTGTGTGTGTTTGTAGACTGTGGGGGCTGTTCTGACCCAGCCAGAGCACGAAAGCACAGTGCATCCTAATTAATGATCTCGCATTGTGGCCTGCTTTTAGTCATACCATATTACACACACACAAGCTAAAAGAATTTCACCCTGACACTGTTCTTAATTCAATGTTTACTTAATTAAAATATAATTGATACCATTGTTTAAATAAATGATTGATGGTTTAGAACATAAATATGTTTGCTGCACTGTACTTTTCAACATTTTGGGGGAAAAATGATTTTTGAAATGTTTTTGAAGTCAAATGTTTTTATCACCAAGGCTGCATTTATTTGAACAAAAATACAGTGAAATATGAAATATTATTACAACAATATATATATATATATATATATATATATATATATATATATATATATATATATATATATATATATACACATACAAATTAGTGTATATGTGTAATGTATTTATTTTTCTAAATAATAGCAACTAAAAAACATAGAGCAATGTAGCTACATCTCTCTGAAACATGTTTTACAGAGACAAATCCACCACAAAGCCAGTTTTAACATGCTGCTTCTCTCCTCCGCTCTCATTTAGACACAGTTGTTGAAAAAGAAACATAATTCACAGACACACACACTTCCACGCATCATACACATTCAAAAAGTTTCCTGCAGGTTAATTAAGCCCATTTTTCACCGCTGATGAGAGCACGCAGAGAGAGAGATGAGGGGAGGAACTAAACACATATAATTATGTTTCCTCTGTTCTGTTGATTTCAAACCGACATCTGTGTGGGATGTTCTTACACACACACACATACATAGACAAACACATACACACACACACTCACTGTCCTTGTCTCTCACTGACAAATGCAACTGCTCTATTCTCTTCTATGTTATATCAAAGCTTGGGCATGTTGTATATTTCATACACTGTCATCTAAAATACAAGCAATACTGCACCAGGGGGAAAAAGAAAAACAGACTTTCAAAAAAAACGAGAGAGAGAGCAGTGGAGCTGTTACTACACAGAGGAGAGAAACCACTCAGATAAATGCAACAACATGACTAAGAGATAGATCCTCCATCTTAGTGATGTGTTTTCTCTCTCACACTCGCTCCCCTTTTTTCCTCTTGCTGTTTATTTCCTTTTCATTTCAGCAGCTGAGATCTGATTGAAAGCCCAAAGGCTGTTTGTGGACACACGTCCTCACTCCACAGTGAAATACAGCAGGAGCCGGTGTGCTGGACAGCACAGCGCTGACCTAAACCACACAAACACACATGTGCCGCTCTAAACCGGTCACCAACTGTTCAACCTTTCTGTGGAAACTGGACTGAATTCAGACCCATACTCTTAAAAAAAAGAAATGGTTTACCATCTTCCAGAATTTTCATCTTAGAATTTTAAAAGAACTGTCTTCCAGAATTTTCTAATTCATCAAAGTTCTTCTACTTGATAAATAGATCATTGGAGATTAAACAAATGTGGTGCTTTACTAGTCTTTAGTCTTCTCTAGTTTTCTAATGAACATAATGTTCTCATTGAACAAATTTTTAAGTGCCTTTTTTGAAAATCCTGCTAAAACCATCTTAAAGTCAACATGAAATCAAAAAACGTGACAAAAATGTACTTTTATAACCACCTTTTTACATCTTAAGTTCAATGCATTCTATTATTTTCAAATTTTCATATTTTCTAATATAAACAATAATAGAGCAATACTAAAAACTGAATGAATAATGAATTAAAAATAAAAAATAAAAAGTAAAAAAAAAAACGTCATACATTAAGTCAGAGGTCAGCCAAGAAGCTGAAACTCGACTCTTTTGTTGTCGGAAGTCAGTGATTTGAGTTATAATTTTAAAAAGATATATATTTTTGTTACTAAAATCCATTGATTTGCTTTAGAAGACGCGTGTTAACCCCCCCAGAGGTGTACAGGTTAGATTTAAGACACATATATGTGATTTATGGAGCTTCAAAATAATGGCCACTATCCACCAGCATTACCAAGCTTGGAAGAGCCAGGATACATTTTTAAAAAATTCTGACTGTGTTTGTCTGAAAAAAGAAAGTTATATACACCTAGGATGGCTTGGGGTGAATAAATGATGGGGTAATTTTAATTTTTAAGTGAACTATTCCTTTAATATTCTTGTGAAAAGTAACACACATTTTTAAAGAATTCTTTGATGAATTGAAAGGTCAATGAACATCATTTATTTTAGATAGAAATGTTTTCAGCATTGTTAAAGTCTGTCCCTTTTGACCAATTTATTGCATCCTTGCTGAATAAAAGTATCTTTCTTTCAAAAAATGAATAATAAAATAAATATTACTGACCCTGGATTTTTGAACTGTAGTGTATTCATGCATTTTGAATGCTGTTCCATGTTGTTTATTGTAGTGTCTGTTTTGTAAGCTAGTTTAAGTAGTTGACCAACTAACCTACAAGCTGGTTCAATCCTGACTAAGCTGGTTTGCAGCATACTAATCTCAGTCAAGAGCAGTCAAGGCTGGAAAAACTAGAACATTCTATTTTACCATCGTCAGTTTGGGTTTTAAAAACTGTCACCAAAATTGTTGGTGCTGTTTTAGACCAGCTTGGACCAGCTACAACACATCTGTACCACCTTAAACTGGATGACCTAGTTTTCCAGGGTCAAGGTAACGTCCAATTTCATAATCTTGTTCTGTAGATGATTAAAGTGTGTCAGAAGTCATCTGGGATGCTGGGATTAAGATGCTGTCTGACCACAGAGACAGAGAGAGATAGTGAAAGACTCAGAAACACGGAAGGCAAGCACCTCTCTCTGACCACTCGTGGGCGAATCAAAGCCCAGTCAGCACAACACAGAAACTCAATTAGAGGCTCTGCATGTGTGTGCAAGGGTTACGGCTGCTGAGTCCTAAGGTGAGATAATGACCGTGATCAGCACCAGCACACACCTCTCAAAGGAAGCCTGCCAGTGCGGCACGCACTCTCTCACACTCTCCTGGATGGAGTGGAGCCGTTATATCAAAGGATGTCTCATTACCTCTGATCTGCTCCAACTCAGACCTGGAGTCATTAAAGGGCGAGAGAACTCCTCTCTGTCCCCTCACACATGCTCCATGCCATGTCTGGGCAGTGTCAAAGCAAAGAGAGTAGAGGGCGAAGAGGCCCTGAGAGGAGGTGGAGAAGTGTTTGTTATGTTAAATGATCAACTCAAGTCTGAACTGTCCAACCTTTTCTGATATGTCACCTGCAATTTCATATGGCTTTTTTATTAGTTTAAAATAGTGCTTAATTATTTTTGGTAATGTCCAGTTTTAAATATGAACATTTACACACCACAGCAAAAATGGTGAATAATAATAATAATTTTATGCAAATCATTTTGTGAAATATATGATAAAATATTCAAGAATATATATACAATTATTTAATCAAAAATATATTGAAAACAATGTGAATGTTGAACAGTAAAATTACAGCATTTGTATATGCATATATATATATATACTGTATATATAAAGCAACATTATCAGTAAAAAGAAAACTGGAAAATCTGAATCATATTCAGTGTGATGATCAAAGCATAGATGCAGTAGATTGCTTCCATAACAATCTGGATCGATATTTCACTCTGTAACATTAGGCACATTTGATTTGCATTGTTTTTCATATGCATTTTTTAAATAAAAGACAAGACAACTCGTCAGTGACTCTGCAAGTGTTAATTATAAAAATAAAAAAACAATTTTAGTATGTTATAAAATATATTTATAACATACTAAAAAAGTAAAAGAACAGTGGCACTGCTTTAGGGTGTGCACCCCACACTGGGTTAAAGCGATACAGCAACGGGCATCTGTTTACCACAACACACCATCAATATGTGATCAAAGGCCTGTGCCCTCCGACGAGAGCTACTTTTAGTTTAAGGTTGCTCACATACATCATCTCGCACATCAAGGTATTTTTTCCCACATGACATAGAGGTGCTCTGTAGAACTCAGCTGGATCTATGAGATACCTGATCCTGGATCCATCTTTTCACTCTCCCCTTTACTACAAGGAATTAAATCGATCGCTTGGGCTGTGAGGAGTAGACAAACCACAAGCAGTGCCTTTCCCTTTGATGCTGCTGCTGAAACTTCAGTTTCATTTCGCCTCTGCTGAAACTCAATTACCTTGGTGGAGTCTGACAGGCTTTACTGGAGAGGGGACCATGGGAAACAATTTCAAATTGATGTTAGGAGGACTGCCGGCACCCTTCCACCATTGAGATCTGCTCTGTCTCCCCCTCTCAATACATCTAGAAGTGACTTTACTAACTACAACCTGCAAGTCTTCTGCTCCATTTGCTGTTCCTGCTCCTTCATTAGAATGGACCAAGTTGTGTTCAGTGTTGACCGTGTGGGAAAAGTCATATTAAATGAGTCAATCTGTTCAGTACAAAGGCTGACTGCCCTGTCGCTGCTGGGGTTTAGCAAGACACATCTCCTTCCATATGTTCTCAAAGCAAGACAGATTCTCTCTATATGCTTCCTTTGGCAACAACTCACCAATAAGATCAAACAACATAGAGACTTGAACAATCTTCATTTTAAGAAAAAAATCTATAATTTCTTCATGAATCATGAATTTCCTTAAAGCTGCTCTGAATCTATGTGCAGCATATTGCAAACAGTACTGTATAAATAAACTTGCCTTCACTAATTTGATAAAACATAGTTTTAAAAGAAACACAAAACAAAACCTAACGGAACAGATCCCTTGAGCTCTGAAAGAGCAACATCCGGGCAATATACAGTTCCTCTGGGATATATATTTACAGAGTATATCATCAAAAAACTCCACACTAGCAATAAGAATTGTCACGCAGTAAGCTCTGTGTGCTTGTAAAGTAGTCTCATCGGATGCTCTTAAATACTCCTGTGGGTACGACAGTCAGTACCTGCAGCTTATTCAGACAAATAAATCAATCTTTTCTTCAGGGGGGCTTCATTTCTTTTGTAATGTAAGACAGGTGTGATGGAAGAGAAGACTTAGTCCATGTGGAGCACTTAAACAATGAATGGCAAAGATAAAGTGAGCGGAAGAACGGTTAAAGGAAAAAACAGATACATTCTCGTTGAGCTTAATATTCCAAACCGCATGTAATAATACAGCTGTTTTTGAGCCCTATAAACCACCTCAAAGAAAGACATATGAGAAATGCAGACAGAGAGACTCAAGAAGTTAGTGTATAGTACTTCCCATTTTTCACATTGCACCCTCAGGACACACTCTCAATAATTCACCAGTCCTCACATTTACAATAACGGGTCCCTGAATAAAGACTATTTTCAATGTGGTTTTCATCATCAAGCAAACGTCTCGGATCCACATTTCATAAGCTCTGTGGAAATAGACCAATCTAAAACATGGAAACTGTCACTTAAATTATGAATATCTGAGAACTTTTGTTCAGCATTAAAAAATAAAGCCCTGAAAAATTGATGCCAGGGCTCATATCATATTTATGATTTATGCCAGGAAATTTCTTTAAAAAAGCTACAATCAGAGATTCTGTGCACCGAGTGTGTGGTTTCATCAAGTCGATATCATGAAGCCCAAAGAAGAAAGAGGACATTTTCCACAGGATGGGTCTTCTCAAAGTTTGGACTAAATGGACAATGAGGAACTTCTAAAAGATTTTATCTAAATTATCTAAATTAAGTGTTTTTAAATGTGGACCAGTATTAAAATTCTGGACAATACCAGTAAATCAATAGTTAATTTAATCTGGCGAATACAAAAAAATTATAATAAAACAATAAATAAATAAAATCTAAAATCATCATAACATGATAATTTTAGATACATGATAAAAGTAAAAGTAACCATCAAACATTTTAATGGGTGGTATAAAAATATTCATACTGAGATTTGCTGTAGGTTACAATTTAATAGTTTTTTAAAGATATAAATTTTAAAGATAAAGATTTTATATTAGCATTAAATGACAAAAATATAAATGTTTTTTTGATTTGTTGAATATTAACTGAATTATCAACTAATACTGATTGTTTAAAAAACTGTTATCAGAAGATAATTAATATAACACCGATAATGGCACCCACATTTAAAATGAAGCTTCTGTAGTTAGAAACTACTGCATTCACATTAATTGTGACATTCGTTTTCAAGCTAATGTCTCTGTCTGTCAGTCCATCTGTCCATCCACCTCTCACTACATTTGTGAGCAAAGATTCATTAAACTTCCAGCAGGGCTGTCGTCCATTAGGCTCGGTCTCAGGATAAAGCTTGTTAACGGCTCCACGTTCTGCTGTGTTAAACGCAGGCCGTACACAAAGCGTTCTGCACAAGCACATGCAAATGCATGTTAAGTCATGCAAATGAGGAGCATAATTGCTGTTCTTTGTTAAAATGTGCATTTCAGGCCTCAGCGTCTTCACAAAAAAACAGAAGAGAGAGAGAGAGAGACTGAAAAAAGAGTGAGAGAGAGATTTGCTCTTCATTATTCATTAGCGTATCATATGTCTGGCTAGATTTATGATGCTCCAACGGGATGAGAACAAACAAAGTGGATCTTTCCGTCACTCATGCATAGTGCCCTACAAGAATAAAAATGATGGAAAACATGTAAAGTGCAGGATTTGTGCCAATACATCATTCCATTTTAACGAAAGCAATTATAGACACAGATAATGACCTAAAGCCCTCAGAAACCAAAGAAGGGCTTGTGTGCTTTTAAGAAAGCTCATTTCCTCAAGGCTGAATGTGCTTGTATTTGCCGTTAACCCCTGTTGAGGGTATGCTCTTTCCTTTGAATGGAGAAGTGTCGCGCTGGAACGAGTCAGCGTATGCTGGTCTGGTCGAGCTTAGTGGCAAATGCTGAAAAACTTCCAGCCATTCATCCGGCCCCCGGAATCCCCGCAGGGAAATCGCGGAGCTCCACCGCCAACATTCCCATGTCCCATTCAGGTGAAATGCTCCCCTCCACGTCTAGATTTTCCACTCAAGTGACTCTGTGAAGAAGTGGCACACAGAGCTGGATGGGACCCTGGCAGACCCGCTGGGCTAGTCTACAAAAAGCAGACGCACACATGGGCACATGAATGCCAATGTTTTCAAACACTAAAAGATGAAGTGAAAGCAGAACCGCCCGTGTTTGGGAGAGATGAAAGGTACCTACAGCTGCGCCGCAAATTAGGTTCGGGGTTGACCCGTCTGACCGTCTGAAGCGGGTTTGCCCATGTACCAAAACAAACACAAATACCCAACCGTTGTTGTTATGGTTAACCTAAAACTATAAAAGTAATTTTCAATCTTTTAAATAAAGCAGAAATAACACAAATTAAAACTAAATACTTAGGTGAAAAACTTAAAAAGTAAAGTTGCCTTAGCAGTTAATTAAAACAAGTTTAAATTCAACTTCTAAAATTACTAAACTAATTGAAATAACGCTGACAGTGTAATTAAAATAACTAAAAAAAAAAAAAAATCTGATAACAAAATTTATCCTGAAATTAAAAAGAAAATTGAAAATACATTTGAAAAAATCTTATTCTAAATATTAATGAATACTATAAGACTGTACCCAACCCCCCTCACACAACGCGGCTCAATCTGCATCCCTGCAGAGCAAAGACATGGCTCGGCGATCAAAGCGGAAGATTTGTCTTTTTGTTTGCATAAATGGCTACCAAAATGGGCTAAATAAAGAACGCTAAGCCGCCAGTGTGTTTGGGGAGGGATGGCGATTTCAAAAAGAGAACAACTTGCGAAGAGACGCTGAACAATGACTGTGAGAATCTGGTGTAATCTCACTGAGCAACCACAATGGCTTCCTTTCCTGCAAAAGAACAGAATCATGGGAAACAAGCAGTCGTCGAAGTCTACCTCAGATTTCTGAGTGGGTTTCATTCTCTCTCCCTTGTTTTATTCTCTAATAAGTGCATGGATTGTGACTTCAAGAATTCTGGGCCTGTGGAAATAGAGGATTAGATGCTGGTGTTGAGTTCTCACTCTGGCATCTGAAGTATGATTAAGGAAGCCTCCATCTCTGCCCCAGTCACCTCTTCTCTGCTCCCTATGCACCCGTTTCTTCTCTCTCCTCGACCACTCGCTTCTTTTTTACATTCCTCTCACTTTTGCTCCAAGATATCTGACAAAAACTGCGGAGCTTTATGAAATTCAAGTCCTGGTGAGGCTCTAATCGAAAGCCTGAGTCTCCCTTCGCTTGTTTAAAGGATCTCACTGCTGGGAGGCAGCTAGATAAGAAGCAACCACTCACACCAGCTCTCCAATCGGATTTCCAGTGATAAAGTTGTTTACCTCACTCCTCTGCTCTTTTCTCCTCTCACGCTCTCACTGAAGCTGTCTAGCCTCTGAGATGCTACAGGAAAACATCAGCACACAAAGTTTCTCTTAAAACAAAGACTTCAGAAAGTTGTCCACAGGCTACACGTTTTCATGAAATGACAGATAGTGTGGAAAAAGTTTCTGGAAAGGACAGAAGAGTAATGGAGGTCTTGGAGTAGGGGAAGAAAAGAAAGAACCATCAGCGTTGGCCTTCACCTGTTGCTTTGCCTTTAGTCTCTCATTTTTAAACCTGTTCATCTACCTTTTACATCCATGGAACTTTTCTATTCCACAAAAGTTTCTTTATAGCGAAGAAAGATTTTTAAGAGCACAATATACTCTTTCAATAGCAATTATGAAGCATAATGAAAGTTTAATTGTTTAATTGTATTGCTAATGCAGTTTCTGATCAGTGAAATGATTTTTCGCATTTGTCTGTTTATTTTAAGCACCTAACTACATAAAATGTGGCAATACACAGTCTAACTAATGTAAGTTGTAATTAAACCTTTGTATTTTATGCAATGTTCTAACACCTAGAGTCATTTGCTGTGTGTTGGTTACATAAACGTGGGTGATGAGCCAATTACAGTGTGTAATCTAACTAGATCCTGCTGCCGTGTCGTGAGGTCTATCTCATCCAGCTCATACGCACATGACTGTGACTCAGAGTGCGCAAACACACACATACATATTCGCACATATGAACACACAAAATAATTAGGAATACAATACAGCATGCCAGTCACATGTTGAAATGACACATGACCATCTGAGTCTCAAACACAAGTGGACTAGAAATTCTACAATTTACCAGTATTTCCTACCATGTGAGCCATTCATCAGCTACGGTTTTCTGATAATCATATAAATCTCTTAAGATAAATTATCTCTTTTGAAATATACTTTTCAAGCTCTTACTATTTTAACTAACAATGGTGTCCAAACGTGGACATACTGTACCCAGAATTTTATTATTTTTTTAAAAGCCATTAAGATATCCATCATATTTGAAAGTATGTATTGTACTTGATTGCATTTTGTGGATTTAATGAATTAAAATCTTTTTTTAAATTCAATCTTCATTCTAGCATTTTGTGCACTTATAGACACACACACACACACACACACACACACACACACACACACACACACACATATATATATATATATATATATATATATATATATATATATATATATATATATTGTCATGTCTTTGGACTTTGTTATTGTTTCTGTCTCATGCCATGTGTTCCGTGTGACCTAATTTAGTTTATTGTCTTCAGCTGTGTGAGTTAATTTAGTCATTTACCCGGTGTATTTAAGTCCTGTTTTTCAGTTCCGTTTGTCCGATCTTAAAGTAGATAGCATGGTAAAAACTTTTCCAGGCAGTTGCAATGTGACCTTCATATAAATAAGAGGGAAAAAAGCATTCTATTGCTTTAAATAAAAGTCAACCCCTGGGACATAAAAGTTGAAGAAACACCCATTTAAAAAATATTTATGAATCCTTCCAGAAGCAAGGTTAGAACGTTTAGTTATGCACTATTTGAGCAGGACATCAATTGGAGGAAGTGGATGAAAAAGGAGAGGAAGAGACAGAGGAAGTGTGTTTGTGTCAATAATGAGAAGCAGAGAGACAGCAATTATGGTAATGAAGCTTCCTCTTGGAACTGGCCACTTGCCGCATGAACGACAACCTTACTAATGGACGGCATTAATAAGACGCTATCCTACTGGCTATCCAGGGTAAATATCTCAATCTCTGTGTGAATGATATTAAAGGGGACAATGAACATTCATGTGGAGATCAATGAATCATGTGGAGGAGTGCTATCACGCCACAGCATCTTTATTTTTAAACTCCCGTAGTCGCCTTGAATAATGTTTCTACCGGAGTATTCAACCTTACACCTTTTCACCAATACCTGAATCTCATTCTCTTTTCTCCTTTCTTTGAGGGACCAGTAAACAGTCAATTTAACGCAAAAAATTAAAATATACCAATCTCATATTTTCCACAATGCATTGTCTTGATTTGTAAAAAGACATCATTTCAGTCATTCGCCAACCTAATGATCTTCATTCATGTAAATTACAATACCAAATACTGAGTGTACAAGAATGTCTCACGGCCTTGTCTTCATTTGTCAAATCAAATAAGCTGGCTGATTGACAAAGGTCTATTATCTGTCTATTATGTGAAATATTGATGTCTAAATGTACTTGATTAAATGGTCTTCAATTATTTCCAATGTGAGCCGAGCTAATGCATTCAACAGAAGCTGACTACTTTTAGAAACAATGTAACAATAAGGAAATAAAGAAAGCAAAGGATGGGGGAGAAAGTGGGAGTGAGAGAGAGAAACAAGAGAGTAAAGCTGTAGAAAAGGTCTCCAGGTCCCTGCAATGAGACCATTAAAAGCTCTCCTAAGTTTTATAATTTGTCCTATTAATATTGAAGACTTCCATCAAGGACGCTAGAGTTCTAACAAAAAGCAACGTGATGATTAAATGAACCTCTATTCGTTTAAGACCTCTAAATTATCCCTGTAAAACTTTGCCAGAGAAAATCCCTTTAATATTAGGGCTGTCAATCGATTAAAAATGAAAATGAAAAAGTTACATGATGTATCTAATCAAATTAAGCGCAGTTAATTCCAAAGCTCTATCAGACAAACATAATGAATAGATAAGTAGAATATATTTGAATTAATAAATGAATGAATACAATCTATTAAATAAATAAATAACCCTGAAAATTTCATATTAAGAGGAGGATTTAGTAAATGCCTGGTTCTCCTTCATGGCTAAATTGTTTGTTCACCAAAAAAAAAAATAAAAATCTTCCAAAGCTAATAGCAAATTGAACTTTACAGTATTGCGCACCTGCTCTACATATTCCTTCAGCAAGGGGAATATATTTGCCTATCGTTTTAAGAATAAATGTATTAGGCCTTTAACTTTTGCCAGAAAAAAACTTGCAGACGGCACACTTCATTTAACATGTATTAAAGGGGGAGAGAGAGCAGCGTGTTATTTATCTTCATTCTACAGAGAGCGGGATTAGTCAGGATTGATGTGCGTTTGCCTTCGGGAGCACTGGCAGCACAACAAGCTTTGAATAATAGCAAAAACCAGCAGGAAGAGCGAGTGATTCACCAGCGAGTGGAGACCATGTGCTGGGGAGGTAGAGAGGGAGGGAGGGAGGGATGTTTCTTTACGGAGCGGGATGCATCAAACTAAGGGGGAAGCTTTCACTTCAGCCCAGGGTCTGGGTCTGGGCCTGAGGAGGATTTCAGGAAGAGCCAGTGGGCTTGCATCAGCCACTTCACCTCACGGACCAACTCTGAAGAGCTAATTCTCCTCAACTCTGTCTATTTCTTTCTCTGCTTATTCATCACACAGTATGATGATTGGCATGTGTGCTCTGCTCCCGTCTGCCTTTGTTTCCTTTCATTAAACACACTCATCCTGCTTTTGCCGAGGCTGGTGGATTCAATAATGAATACGCCAAGTGTTTCTCTAGCATGATTGCAGGAGGGATCAATAGCGCTTCAGACATATAAAGTGGAGAGAGATTACCACCATCTTTCCAATGGCAGGTAACATCACCAATCAGGCTCCACGCCACTCATATTTCCATCAAGGACATTTACTTGATTATGCCATGCTAACACTCATTATCATACTTTGAATCTGTTAGCGTCAAACCAATGCTAACTTCCAAAGGTTCCCCAAAACTTTTGTTAAAAAAAAAAATACACACACACACACACACACACACACACACACACACACACACACACACACACACACATACCCTTCCACTACATTATTCATATAACTGACAAAAAGGCAGGTTTAGTACTCTTCATCATTTGGCTGGCTCACCACAATCGTGCTAGGCCTCTCTGATTAATACAATTGCTTTTGTTTCCTCTAATGCAGCTATCTGTCTCATTCTCTGTTCTACCAATTAAGGCGGAGGCCCTTTGATCCGGCCATTACCGCGTGAAACAATTAGTCAGCACCCAGAAACAATTCAGGTGAGAATTGATCTGCCAGACACAGCTACAAAGTAGAAACAAGGTCTTTAATTCTTTTAATTAAACCGAGGGCAAAACCTTTTTTGTGTTCTCGTTATCGATATTGCGGAGTGTGGCGGTACTGGAGCAAGGCTAAGTGGGGTTGACTCTAAACACCATCAGCATATTCCCTCACTGACACTAAGGTTACATACAGGTAATGATCCTGGAGGAGACAGCAGAAATTAACCAAGGAGTGAGTGAGGGAGGGAGGAGGGAGATGACAGAGATGGAGATTGGATACTGCTTACTTCTCAGTGATTGCAGAATGCTCCACTACCCTGCATTAATGCCTCCAGAAAAAAAACAGCTTAAATAGTATTTTAACCCTCTTAATATCAGTATAATGAAAGTTTTGGAAAGTTTCATGCTACTTTTAGCTGGTCAACTCACAGCTCATCTACCTACAACAATAACTAGATAAACTGTCTTGCATCAATAAGACCAGTCAAAAGTTTAAGCTGGTTCAAACTGATCTAAGCATTATTTCTTAGCATGTACATATACTCAAGGGGAATAGATAGATAGATAGATAGATAGATAGATAGATAGATAGATAGATAGATAGATAGATAGATAGATAGAAAAGTGAAGAAAATATAGATGTCAGAGATCTTCACATGAAGATATTGGCTTCTATAAAAGAACTTGGGGATTCCCATCATCTCTTTAAACGAGTTTTGACAAAATCATCCCCACATCTTGTCTTCAGCCTCACAGGGCATCATGGGGCAGCAATAGACACAGAGGACTGTCACGGTGCATTAGCATTTGTCTACTGCCCTCCTGGTCTGGATTCACCCCTCTGCAGGAAGGTGAGGAGCTTTTATGCTGCTCCTGTCAGTCTGTGGAGCCTCTCTGTCCTGTTCAGCCACAGCGGATCTCTCATCTCCCAGTCATGGATATTAACCTCCAGCTTCACGCCTATTTCTCACCCTAAAGAGTGAGTGACGTCCTGGGGCTGGAGGCTTTCCATGCCTGGACTCAGACAGTCAGAACAATGATAGAGAGCAGAAAAGAGAGTACAGAAAATAGTAAGCCTAATAGAATGCTGTTAAAGGCCTGAGAAGGTGGATAGAAAGGGATGGAAGGAAAAAGCTTGAGTCTGTTGCATCTGAAAATAAACATAATCTGCTTTATTGAATTAATTTATTGAAAGCAGAACAGGAAAGCGTATTTTTAAATGACCCTACGTGTAATAGGCATATGTGTAATCTTGCAAGAAAAACACGTTCGGTCCATCTGCTGTGATTCCAGACCAGCTGTGTGGCACATTGATGGGCAAGAGATTTTAAAGCAAATCCCAGAGGTGCCAGCCTCACCCTGGCAAACCGGATTACAGAGATTTGATTGGATTTGCCCTCATCCTGTTGAAACACCATTAATGCAACTCCAGATTTAATTCACCCCCTCTCAAATTAGACAAGGTTTTCATCTAAAGCCTTCCTGCTTACTAAAAAGCCAAAACTGGATATCCACAACAGCAATCTCTAGCTTTCTTTTGCGAGAATATATTAAAATGATTATCTCACTACGTGCCTTTCTCCTGCTTTGACAGTTTGTTTACAGATATTCCACTGCTCGATATTATTCGGTTCCACACGCATCAATGTCTGAAGCAGACAAGAATAGATTGGAATCGTCTGTCCCGAATACATTTCGCTGCCTATTTCAATAACAGCTCTCGCTGACTGCTTTTTTTCCCCTCTCTAGGCCGAGTGTTTGCTAAAAAGATCAATTTAACAGTCACTTGAAAGAATATTTTATCTAATTTAAAGCAGATTGCAGACCCATGCTTGTCTGTGCTTATTGATCTGAGAAAAAAGAAAGCGGCAAGGTGGAAAGGGCAACAAACATGCTCAGCTACACAGAATGTGAAGTTACACTAATGTATTCACATGGCTTTTCTTTAAGTGTACTTCACAAAGTTGTATTTCTGTTACTTTGAAGACAGTGCTGCATTCATTCATACTGGCTAATTTCAAAACTCTCATTAAATGTAATATGAGCTTAATGAATGGCAAAATGAAGCATTATAATTATAATAATAATTTCTTTTAGCAACTTCCCAACACTAAGGGATTTTCTAAGGAAGCTGAAGCAGGATGGCATCCCAACAGAAAACGGTCATCAGCATATTCTGTACTTACATATACATACACAACATCAAGTGTTTAGTGAGAGTGAGAGAAAGAGAGGGAGAGAAGGATGGAAGTAAGGAAGGACAATAGTAGAGTGAATACCAGGACCAGAGCCTATAATGAGACATGGCCGTTAACCTGATTACTGTTATCAGCAATAAGACTAATTATTTCCTCTACCTCTTAAACGTACAGAGTTAATCCTGTTACAAGGCCTGGTATTTTGGGTCTCTGCTTAATTGTCACTGGAAGGGGGTTGAAGGAGGTGGGGTGGGGAGGGGGGTGTTACCAAACAGCAGCTGTAATTATTTGGGACAGTATTTATTTATTTATTTTCCCCCCTGGAGCAGATAGCGGAAGAGCATAAGCAGCTTTCCTCCCTAATTTTCTGTATTAAATCAATTAAACATGCAATCATAAATCCTTGTGTTTCAATGACACATGCTGCTGTGGATAACAGGGGGTGCTGACTCGTGCTAGACATGTTTTTAGAGGAGAGAGAGACTAGTTTTTGTTTGTTCAGGCTTTTTTTGGCATTTTTTGGCAGCATAATTGAATTCAAGCTTACGGATGGTTTACCAAATAGTCTCTCTCTCTCTCTATCTCTTACTGGAAAAGTCTGCCAAAAAATATGGTTTGAAGGGGAGAATAAAAGAAGGAAAGAAGCTTTACACAGGCAACATCTTAAATGTAACAGAACCTCAGATGAATTTAAAATTTCATCAGCAACCTCTCTAATTTTCACTCACAACTGATATTTCTAACTAACTATATCTAACTATTCTTTAAAAAATTATTAATATTAAAAAAATATATATTTTTATTGTTTATCATTATTTTAGACTGCATATATTTTGCATGCTGCTCTTATGATATAATAAAACTTACTAATACCTTTTAAAAAAACTTGTCTCAAAATGAGAAAGAAAAAAATTAAAAAGAAAAATAAATACTTAAAAAATATTTTTAGGGTGTACATTCAAATAAAATTCGTCCTAAAATCTTGATGCAGATTAATAGAAAATACAATTACATTGGATATACTATAATATTCTTCCAAACAAGTAATCTTAAAAGACAGCGTGACATGTGGAACAGCTTACTTATGATGCCTTAAAATGCTGTCTAGGTATGTAACTTTCCAGGTTTTGAAACAGACCCAGAAAGAGAGTGATTTTTGAAGGTCTGTTTGTTTTTCCCAACTCTCTGGTGGTAGCAGTGGCAGTCGCATCTAATTTTAATGAAGCCCCATGTTTTCCTCATGGGGTCAGTCTATTGCGTGCACTTACACTACAGCACACCTGGCTTTAACTTCCGGAAACGCATATTTCACCCGACTGACTGCCCTCTACCCTAAGGGTCTGACCACAGTCCTGATCTCATACCCTTTCTTCTCTTACTGGGCTCAAATAACAAACGCAGGCTTTGAGAGGCTTCTGATAATTAAAGCAGGGCTCTCTAATAAAGTTCACATGGCAGTTAATGTCCCCTTAGCGGGATGCAGGCGGCGACCGTCTGCCCGCTCTACTGATGTGTGCACATATGTATATGTAAGAGGATTGGATCAGACACTCTTTGGCCTCTGCCTTGCGTTAGTTTGACTCTGTGATGTTAGAACAGAAGCCCAGCTGCAAATCTGTAGATCTGAGCTAAAGAGAAAGGTCAGCGAGACGGGTCAGAGCTGTGATGTCCAGCTGTGCAACTTCAGATGGATCAGTTTCGGGTTTTATATCACTTTTTATTGCGCTTCTGTTGCATGTTTCGGAGATTTCAGATTGACTAGTGTCCTAAATCTGTCTGCTGAAGATGGCTGATGCGAAATCTAAATGTATGTATTGTCTCCTTCTCTTCTCCACGCTCTGGTTTAGGCAGAATGCTGCAGGGTTTTGTGTGTGTTCTGTGTTCAAACTGAGGTTTCAGCTTAAGTAAACCTCTCTAACAGGCCAGATTGTTCTAAGAGAACTAGGTTGAACGCTGAAGTGTGATCTTTTCTCCTATTTTAACATAATATGCAAAGATTAATTTAAAGATGTGGTTCTGTATAAAAAATTTAATTATCAGAGAAGTTCAACCAGTCTAAATCAGTAACACTGGCATGAGCCTGTTTGTCTGGTCAAAAGCAGGTCAGAAAATTTTAGCTATTTATTAAATCCTATTTGTTTATGTAGAATAAATTAAGTAAAAAATGTAAGGAGTAACACAATTTTCAATATATAAAGAAAAAAAAATTGATGGAAAGTTCTCTTCATCATAAAAAAAAAAAGATGTGTGGACCTGCATGTGTGGATGTGTATAGTGCTTGTGGTAATGCTCTCGTGTTTGCATTGTCACAACAGCACAAAATTTCGATTCTGGGAATCTGATTGAGTGAGACAGGAGCCACATCATAGCCGGAGGGCATTTGACCTCTGACTCTCTATGTCTCTTTCTTTCTTTTTCTCTCCATGCTCCAGTGTGTGTCCAGGCCCTGCAGTGCATCATGGGAGGTGGCAGAAACAGCACAGAATCTGAAAAAGCCTGTTAGGCCATAACATGTGTGTGTGCCTGTGTAAAAAATGAGAGCAGAAAGTGTATTTCTTCAAGGACTCCATCAGTGTGTGCAAGTCTCTCTGGGCGGCACATGGCCGTGCCAGCTGGCCTCAAGTTCAGAGCGTATGGAACGCTCCAGACGCCTCTACACTAAGAGATAAGCCACAGCTCTAGGGAAGGAGAGAACGGGACCTCCATCATCCCCTAAAACCACACACACCAACACACACTTCAGACATGCATTGTGCTTTCCTTCCTTCCGACACTGACCTAACACACACTCACACAAAAATACAGAGTTGGGAAAGACAGCCATGTGAGGGATGAATGCAATTGAATTCGATCAAATCTATATGATCAAAGCTTATTTCTGTTTCCACTGACACAGCCTTCATTTACCCTCACAGAGACTTTAGATGTCTGCTACACACTCCCAATATTGTGTTTATGTCATGCATGTTTTCTTTAGTCCAGCCAAGCCAAGTGTCTACGGTGCAAAACAAACTTCAGTGGAAAACATTCCTACCACTGTGAATTGAGGTTTAACATCACATGCTTATAACATGATGAAGACTTTGATCTTTCAGCATCCTGTCACGTGTCCCACTTCACACACATTTCGACACCAACAAACACCACCTCACCCGTTTGATGAGAGATGGGAAGTAGCCAAATACACCTGTGAATTTTACCTGTTGATAATATTCAAAAGAAGTCATAGACTGACCTTTACTGATACACTAAAACCTGCCTTTAAACAGAACAGAATTTTGGATTTTAGACTTTCTGAAGAAACGTAACAGTATTTCCCTTCTCAAAAAGCTGTGTGATTTGAGGTTGGCTGAATTTGAGGAGTAGAGTTTTGCTAAGAAATTATTCACATTCACATTCACATTAGTCCCATTCATCACAAAAGCAGAGCGGGATTTAGATCTCTATTCACAAATTGAAACACATTTTAACTCCCTGCTGGAACTGTTTCAGACCAGAGATGAGAAAAATCATGGTTTTATTTTTTCTGGAAAAGGCAGCTTTGATTTTTTTACACTGTTCTGATGACAGAAATCTTTGTTTGTTTAGCTCTTTGAACAAAGCCTGAGTGTCCTTCATCCTGGCTGCCAGCACCTGCGGTTTCTATGCCGCCTCTGTTTACTTAGCCTGGGAAATGGACTTCACTGAATACCGCACACAAATTCCTATGATGCATGTTCCTGATGACTGGCTTTCCGTACCATATTGCCAAGGCTGGTTGAGTTGGTGCAGTTTTTGGTTGAGAAGTTGCAGGTAAAGAGAAATGAAGAAAATGTGAAAGAAATGCATTTTCATGGTATTTATAATAGAAACCAATATGACCTGTTTCAAAGCTTTTTAAAATCATACATTTAAAACATAAAAACCAAACAGTAAAAATATTGTGTTTTATGAAAACAACTTTTGATATCTTGTAAAAAATTTGGTCCTACTTTACATTAGGTGGCCTTAACTACTATGTGTTTGCATAATAATAAGTACAATGTAATTATTGTGGTCATGTTTACTTTTGCTGTTATTGAAATGGGATACAAGCAAAATTAGAGACAGGTTTGGTAGTATGGGTAGGTTTAAAGGTGAGTTTAAGTGTAAGGAATGGGTCAACAGTGTAATTAAAAAAATTAAATTACAGGAATTATTAATTACAACTGCAACTGTAGGTATTTTTAAAAATATACTTTTTTTTACTGTAAGTACATAGTAATTAAGGTAGCCTTATATAAAGTTTGAAAAATTCTATAAATAGATAGATGACTTATAATAAGAGACAGAATAAATGAAGAGGCTTACACTCATAAGTTTCATGTATGAATTTGAAGGGATGTGCAAATGTAGACTGAGAAACAGCGATTACTATCAACCATTGGCAAGGACAGAACAGGCTGTCTTTTGTCCTTTGTTCAACCTCTTTGTTCTCCTCGTTTTAACAATGCATCCATATTTTAAGAGACAAGGTATGCAATGACATTAATAAATAAGTAGCTTGCCACTTTTGATGCCTGTTCACAGCCAACGTTTCTGTGTCCTTGCACCCTTGGAACAAATACCCACTTGTTCATATCCTCTTTCCATCTCTGATTCGATCTTGTCCCTGCTTCTCTTTCCATTTTTTTTTAAAACCCGACATGCTCAGTTGTTACATCCAGGCTGGCGCAGCTGTCGTACCGTTTCAGTGCAACCCAAGTTTTAACGCATCCGTCAATGGAGTCGGTAAGGCTTAAAACGCATTAGCTCCAACGATAGGTCACTGTCGTGAAGGGATGCCCCCCTGAGGGGTGGCAGGTCAGGTGGAAGGAGGGCGACGCTGGTTACCGATCACCTGACAGTGGGAGCACAACGCACCTTGCCCTGTCTCACCCCTCGGGGGTTTTCTTGTCTACCTGTCAGCGAAGATTTGGGCCTGTCGCCTGCCATCTCACACCCGCTTTCATACTCGACCACTGTTGCCCCCCGGGGGGACATCACCGCTTGTCCGTGCACTGCGGAGTACCAGATAAAGTCCAAAACTTAACCAGAATGGGCAGTGGCTTTCAGACGTAAATGGGAAGCCTCTAAAATTGCCTAGATCTACATTATGAGAGGAAAAAAACAGGAGGTGAATTTGCTTGTAAAGCACAGACCTGCAGGAAATAGCTGACAGAGGGGAAAATACACAATTTAAATCTTTGAGAGAAAAGGAACGGATAGGACGAAAGGATGCAACCGAATGTCAGAGTGAAATATGACATCAATTAGCACAGCGTGGCGCGTAATAGGAGTCGAAATGGCGAACTCAGAGAACAAGAGCGGCTTCGAAGAAGGACGATTATGATAAATGCTGTTGTCTTTAAAGTGCTGACGACATCAACGGTCAAGACGAAAGGCTTGGGGAAGCTTGGCCCAAAAGCCACAAATGTGTCCAGAATCACATGCTCTGTGAACAGGTACTGCATTTGACTAAGTATTTACCCTGCAACCATCAAAAATGTAATCTGAATGAGTATCGTATGAATGCAATTTGGACATACTTCGTTAGTCATGTTGTCATTATCATGCAACCTACTAGTGTCAGTATGCTTTGCTTTACTGCCATTTAAAACTCAAAAAGGAAGAGTACTTGATGCTGGATTTGGATTCAAGTACAGACTTGAGTCTAATTATGAATAAATTCCGACTTGTTACTCGCTTGGGTAAATTTGGACTCTGAAGAAATTGTATATTCCATGTCACGTGATAAGTTAAACAGAAAAAATAACAAAAAGAAGACAAAAAAGATATTAATAAATGACTCTCGCTCAAACTTGTTGGTAATGGAATTCGCTACTATATAGTAGGGAAGTATGTGATTTTGGAAGCAGACCAGGCCTTTAAAACAACTTGTTTGGGATGAGATGTGCTGAAAGCGGATTCGTATCACTCAGCGCCACAGAGAATAGAGCTCATTCACACATACTCAGCCTGCCTCTAAAGTGCTTTGCTTTACAAGCAGACGGGTGACCCTGTTGACCCTTGGCTCGGGTGCTGATATGGGGCCCTCTTTGAAGAACAAGCGCACATCCCATCCCTCCTTTTTTCATTATCCTCCCGGTTTCAGCTCAGTCAAGTGCGGTACAGCGTGTAAAAAAAAAAAAAAACAAAGCGGGATGGAATGAGAGCGGCTGGCAACTCTGTGTAATTTAATGAAGCCGAGAGAGAATGTTTACTCCGCTCACTCGGAATGTCCTTTCACTGCTCTTTATAATTACAGATGAAATAAGCTGCCTCAAATAAGGAATTTCTTTTACTTCAGGGTTATTTTGCTATGCATTAAAAAAGGCGTTCCGCTGTATTATCTTCTGGAACGAAGAACGCAGAGAGAAAGATAATTGAGGGGATTGAGGTTAGAGTGACAAGAGGCGAAAGCAAATGAAAAATAGTGACTGAATAAGAAAGTAAATGAATGAGATGCTACTTTATGCCAATACATGCAAGTGCTATTGTTTGCATGAAAAATGTGTAAACATTAGTGTGTATTTGTGACACTGTGGGCACATGAAGCTGTAATGCGATCAGTGTATCCAGCAGTGAGAGATGCTTCGATTTGGTCAGAGCGTATCTCTGTCTCAAGGAAGTCCAACCACCCAGCACACATAATTAGGGAAGCTTCCTTGCTTTCTTTAGGACAGGGGTATACTTTCTTTACACTATTGCAACCCTACTAAATTCCCCCAAAAAGACGGACACAATCAACACTCACTTTTCATATGCTTCTTATATTTCTCAACAGAAACAAATCAATCTTGCTGAAAAGATCAGCATGGTTTTGGTCATATCCAATGAAATATTTGATGACTGAGGAGGTGATATACTGTTAAATTGTCTAGATAATTATCCAATGTAAATTCACTGTACTATCTGTGTTGACTACTTAGCTGGAAAATGACATCATTGAATTCAGTAATGAAAATTATTATTTTTTAATATTGTCATTTTACAGTACTGACACACTATTCTCCTGTTTGATACTGTATAGTGCTTTGACACAATCTGTATTGTTAACTCTTGAATTTAAATATTAGCAATAACATGAATAAAACATCTGCTTATCATAACAGTCATTGTAATATAAAAAATAATATATAAAGATAGCTATATACACATAATGCAGAGTTTGTACATTTCTGTACTGTATTGTAAAAGACAATGCTGATTTACTGCACCATACCAATGTGTTAGATTGCATTGATTGATGTGACCTAATTTAAATAATTGAGCAATTGAGTTAACTGAGTTAAGAGCTGTCTGTTGGTTTACTATGAATTATCTGAGAACAGGCAACAAATAAAGAGTGGTAAATGGGAGGTGATGCATCCAAACCTCAAAACATACTGTTTTTTTTTTTTTTTTAGCAAGACTGCTTATTTATTGTCAAGTATAACTTTAGAATGCAACTCTGCACTTTAAGTAGAGCTGCATGGTTCAATGTTGAACACAAAACCCAAAGGAAAGGAGACAGGAAGCTGGCATGAAGTTTTCCGTGAGGCCTGGCGCTACACTGAATGGAAGCATTAGGAGACGGAGATGACGGAGCCTCCCAGGCCTGAACCTGTCTGAGTCGACTCACTCACTGAAGAGCAGATGAGAGATGGGAGCTGTCACGAGCTGACGCGGGCAGCGTGTTGTTCGGCAGGTTTTGGGGAGGGGGGTGCTCCAGGGCCTTCGCTCTCTCTGCTGTGACGGGAATTTTGGAGCGCTTTTTAGAAGTATGGAGAAGGGTTTTGATCTGCCAGTTCTTTGGACACTACACAAGTACCGACTGACGAGTCGTCCTGTGAAATGGAGATGTGTGAGTGAGTGCCCCTCGCTCTGTTGTTGCTGGGGTTTGAAAGTGTGCTCTGTCAGAACAAGAGAAAACGTATATACAAGTCTCTATAGCAGTAGTTCCCAACCAAGTTCCTGAAGGCCCCTCAACACAGCAAATTTTGCATATCTTCTTTGCATGTCTGACACATTCTTTTCCCATCTTGGAGTCTCTATTAATGAGTTGACTGCCTGAATCTGGTGTTAAAATGGGCAGTTTTGAGGGATAGTTGGGAGTCACTGCATGGAATATTGTGACAATATCCATAAAGCAACATACATGTTGCATACATGTTGTGCAACATGTAAGTTATTGGATTTTACTAGCAGTTAATTAATTTTTCATAAAGACTCAACAAATCTATCACTGAAGAATCAGTCAACTTCAGTCAAAGTTTTTGATTTTGCAAACAGTTTTAAGCAATCCTGTCAAGCATGATGGGGACAACCAAATTCAGTATCTACTTAATGAAAAACTACCAAGCACAAAAGTGAAAACACTAAATAGGAACTGTGTTCATGGTTGAGTTGAAAGACAGCAGTCTGAAGGGTTTAGAAGGTGAGCGCAGTGGGAGTACTGGGCTCCCTGGCCCGACAGACTCTGGACAAACTCCATGCAGCCCAGATGAAGGCAGCTGGATGCCAGGGCTGAGGCCCAGGGAGAGCTCGCTCCAGCCTCATCCTCTACCCATCACAGGGCTAGAGAGTCCAGATGGACTCCGGCGAGGGAAATCAGTGCTTCATCTGCTTTGGACGCAACTAGAAAAACCTCTGTCGTAAACAGCGCCCCACGGGAAGACCGCCCAGCGCAGATTCCAAAAGCTAGTCCAAACTCCAGTTGCATTTCACTAGGACATTGAGGACATGCATTCTCTATAAAGTTTCACATAAAAATGCTGTAAATTTATGGAAAAAGCAAGGACATGTTCACTTTTTCTACTGGTGCGACATATTTAACAGAATTTATGAGCCAGACAAAGCGAGGAGAGTGAAAACTTGAGTTGGAGCCACTCTGGAATCAGTACCGAAAAGCTGTAAAGAATAGACAGACAGCTAAAGACAGAGACTCAGAACATGTAAGTGATTGTAAGGCCTTCTCAATCCAGAAGATATCCTTTAAAAAACAAATTTGAAGTAGCATTTCTGACGTTCCTTTATGCAGGTGGAGCGTCAGTAAGAAGACAAACCGCATTCTGTGCTATGGGATCCAGGGACTTGGAGTCTTTGGGAAATAAACAAACTGAGATATAGGCCTATAAAACACGAGACCCTGCATCTCCCCTACACCCAACTACGTTGGTTAACAGTCATACACTTCCTGTTTAGCCTGCTGCGACAGACAGCTGGTACACCGACTTATTTAATCTAAAATGTTACATTTAATGAGCACATAACTAATGATTCATTGTGTTCTCACAGTCCAAAAATAAATTCTGCCAATACTGAGTGAACTGAGAATTTGACTTCCATAAATATTTCTCAAAAGCCAATGTTTCATTAAGATAAAAAAAGATGCGTGGACAATATTGAAATTCTCTATTATTACCAATATTCTGAAAATAAATAGAAATAATTGAATATCCATTATCAGAAAAAACATACTTAGCACTGGCTGATACAGTGTATCTGCAGATTTAAACCATATGTTCCTTATGTGGCTATTTTTAAATTTACATGTCAAAACCAATTTTTACCCACATTTCATGCATGTTGAGTATACATTTTAGATTCTATGTATAATGTTTTCAAGTTGCTTATTCAAGCATAATGGCTGGACAAATCTCTTGATACGTCCGGACCTTAGCACCTCTCTCCCTAAAGTAGGTTATTATCAAAGAATCGGTGAGCATGTGAGAAGAGAATAAACAACATGTGGGCTGATCTTTAGAGCTTTCTCACCCATCAAAATAAACAGTTGGAAAAGCTGGGTGTAGCATTCCCCGGTTCAAGAGTTCAAACTGTGTAAAAATCAGTCCTGGGAACCTCCATCTCATGCTACAGTGGGCACAGTCGCAAAGTTCCCTGGCAATTTAATCCTGCCTTGCTGAACAGGAGGGTTTCGGAGATCAGCCAAGGTCGGGGAGACACGTCACACGTCATTCAACCTAAATTTATGACTAAGAGGGACCAACCGTGACATAATCACATGGAGTCATGGGAAAACAGAGAAGGGAAAATGGTCTTTTGGCTGTTCCTCTCTCTCTCTCTCTGTCTTTTTTTGCCACCCTGCTTGCTCACCCTGCCACCAATTTCTATAGTCCTTAACTAAGTGAGGCATTTGCTAACTGCGTAAGATGACACAGTCTTTTATGTGAGCCCTTAGAGGCCAGGTAGTATCTGCGGATTCTCCGTCTCTCTCTCTTTCCGTCTCTGTCAGGACTCTCCCAGCAGAAACACACCAGGCAGAAAACATCAAAGGAGTCCCTCACACTCGCTAGGAGCACAACTTCAAAGCCTGGACTTGTTACTCACTGCAAATATGTGTGTTCAGCTAAAGCTCGCCCAAGATAACAGCCCCAAATACACTGTGGCAATTTCATACTGGATTCAGGCACCACTGCAACCTGAGAATTGACTTCTGTGGCATAATTAAAAGCGAGCGTTTGGGACGGGGGAGGAAATTGTTTCACATATTCAGTCTCCTTTGAGTTGCATCCTCATTGAAATGCACCTGGAGAAATTTGAGTTACTACTGAATGCTTCTGGAAAACTTTTGACTCATGCGAGTTTTGCAAAAACACCTGGTATAAACATTCACACAGTGAACTAAACCTGCATTCACTGAGAGACCAAGTGAGACACATGCATCCAAAATCCTTTAGATCACAAAATGTTCCTCATACTAGGAAATAAATGTTTATTTTAGGAACTGTTCACTGACAGATTCTTTGGGGAACCCCAAATGATTCTTCTTGTACAATCTAGAATTCCTTTTTGAACATGAATTGTTTATAGTTCAATATCATATACTGTACACTCTCCCACATAATCATACCATGCCAAAAATAGACTGTCATAAAAGAAAAATGGAGGATGATGTTGCACTAAGTTACATTCACATTTAACACAATTTTAAAATCAATACTAAATAAGACTAAATAAGAGGATTACATGGTGAGATTCTAGCAATCTTTTTGATTCTTTTAAAGTGCTAAAAGGTGCTCAGTGCATGTTAAAATAAACAGACATTTCAGTCATGCAGGATCTTCCTCCACTGAGCTCTAAAAAATGTAGTATTGCACACTATTTAAATTTTGGCCAATACTGCTGGGCCTACAATTCTTTTGATATTATAAATCTATGCTACTCTGTTAAGATAGATAGATAGATAGATAGATAGATAGATAGATAGATAGATAGATAGATAGATAGATAGATAGATAGATAGATAGATAGATAGATAGATAGATATGGTGAATCTTGATTCTGTACATACTGCACTGGGAATTAAGTGAATTGTGAAAAGTACTTAAATGTACCTGAAAAAGGAAGGTCGTACAAATATAAGACTACAAAGACATTGTTTAGAATAACATGCACTGAAGGGTCATTGAAAACATGACCATGAATATGTATCTAACAAAATACTTTAAGGTCAGTTTTGATTTCTTGTTGCTTAAGGTGTAAAACTGCCAAAAGGACACAAAGAAAAGATGTTTTGAGACAGAATACACTGAAATCAGTGCTATTCATCGGGCCTCTATATGCCAACATTTCTCTTTTTCATGTCTTGGTAACACAACAGTGTGAAAAGGTGTTTGGGGCTGAAAATAAGCATAGCAGATATTTCTGACTCTAGCACGCCAGCACCCCTTTGTTCCATTTCTCTCCCTGATCCCAGACAAAAAACAACAACACAGACGTGCGACGCACAGCACAATTTACACATCCACATCAGTGCACACAGCAGGGGCAAACACAGGCACACTGCTTAAACAGGGCAGAGCTTTTAACCCCTCAGGGTGTGTGTGTGTGTGTGTGTTTGTGGGATAGAAGACACACACACATGATTACACAGATGTTCATCACATCACATACAAACGTTACATTTATACAGAGCAAGTACATGTGTGTGTGTTTGTGCGTGTGTTAAATGGGGAAAGGTTTCTTAAGCGGACAGATTTAACACCTTGCAATGCTGGGTTTACAGTCTATCACCTCATTACAAAAACAATCGCAGTCTCGACGCACCACCCTGCACACCAACACACTGTGTGAAATTTTTAGCTCTTTCCTCACCTTCTTAAAATACTCAAAACATTTCATTTCAAACCATCTTCACATTTTAATGGAAGCTGACGTACTACACCCAAGAGAACAGAGGTGAGACATCCAAAACTCTTCACATTCCCAGCTTCAAACATCCTTTTTTTTTAACTTCGTCTCTCATCACAGGTAATAAGTAGATGACTGAGGTTGGTTGCTACTTCAAAAGTGATGAATGCAATTCAATGTAGGTCAATTTTACAAAGTATAACATAACAAATCTGACCATGAAAAGTTAAAATCTTTTAATTTTGCATAAAAGATGAAAACGTGGCCACGTTTAGTTTAATATTATATTAAAAACACTAATAGAAATTACTATGCATGCCTTCCCATCATGCTCTTTTAAATGATATAACAATCTAGAGGATTTCAATATTCATGAGCATCTTGAATAATTCAACATTGTTTATGCGAGTAACGTAAGATCAAACAGCAATGAGCATAAATTGAAGAAAGTGTGAAATTAAGTTGAACAGCATCTGTGATCTCTGTGTCATCTTGGTTTGTTGCCGTCACGTTTTATGTCATTATGGGATTCTCAAGGATTCTCCTATGAGTAGTCCATCATTGTTCTTATTTTTTGCAGTATGAGCAGTATAATCTAGAGGAGTGAATGAAATCCTTCTTCCATAAAGACTTATGGAAGTAGGTCTCTGTATCTCTTGGTGGGCAAAGAGTGCCCACCATGAACACTGGCTGGATGCTCTCCACATGTCCACTGTCAGTTTAGAGGCTGCTTGTTACTGACCTCTAGGTCAGAGCATCTGGGGGGAAGGGGACAGTGGGTGTCAGAGATGCAATGGGTCACCCTTCCTGCAGGGGAAATCTGAAACACATGTCTCTTTAGAAGCTGTGGGGTAATTTCTTTATCTGTAGGTCTTTTAGTAGTTTTGCTATTTTTTTGTAGGCACAGAAGGAGACAGTAGTGGTATAATAAAACAATAAGCCTTTTTTGCATTTGCATGTGCATATTTTATGGCTGTACATTGTGAATTGTATTTAATAAGTATTCTACTCTTAATCATTTATTTATCTATCAATACCTTTCCTCTCATTGACTAACTCTGCAAGGAGGGTGTTGTTTACTGCCTTCTTTCTTATTATATATAAAATATTATGCACAATTTTTTAAAAAACTGGCAAGACCTAAATAAAATTACAATTTAATTAAAATGTGAGATGTATCACAAATATTTTTACGCACAAATAATACAATGAAAAATCTAATTCCACAAATGAACATGCTCAAAGAGTTATCTCCTGTAGTCACTTTCCTCTCCCTCTTACTTTATCAGGGATAAGAAAGAAAACCTGCTGGTCCGGTCACACCGATGAAGCCGTGCTATGCAATTTAGCCTCCAGCCCAGGCAACAAAAAAGGTAAACAGGTCACAGGGAACTCCTGTGAAGCTCAAGTGAGGACAGAATCTTTCCTGATATTCCAAGCACGGGAGAAAGACGGTTAAAACTTCACACAGTCTGCTCATTAAAGGGACCTTCTGTTTAACTGAGTTTCCTCTGCCTGTTCATAAATCAACAAACACTCCACAAGCTGCAGCTGAAGCCTTAATACCCTGTGTGGTGAACAGGCGTCTTAAATAGCCTATAAGACTCACACAAAACAGACCCCTGTAGTCACCTCCATTAATCTTTGAAATCGCATCTGCTCAGTGCAAAATATGTGCATACATGTTTCCAACGACAGGGTGTTGGTCCCCGACCTGGAAGTAAGTCAAGTTTTCTAAGCAACAAATCAGTCTAGTAAGACTGATGCAATATTATTTGCTATAACTTCTGACCGCTGCATTATAAGCAGGTTGTGGTATCATAAAGACTGTAATTAATTACTCTGGATGACAAATATGTTTTAAAAAAAATAGTAATGAAAAGTGACACAGTATCTTATGACATAGAGCGACTCATATTGAGACTGAATGCTGCTGGTGTTCAGTGCTTTGTTTTAAGCAGTAAGCTGGAACATGTTGTTTAAGATCATAAATAGTACATGAGATCAAACCTTTAATAATTAATTCCATCTGCTAAGGTGCTGGACTGTAAAATGATGTAACAACAGCATCAAATAGAGAAATTAGGCAGCCAAAACTAGCAAGACAGTGTGATATAGTTAGGAACAGCCTTTGGTTACGTTTTTGTTGCGCGATATTTGCCCGTGGATGCGGAAATGCCTTGTGGACATGTTGCCCTCGTTTCTGGAGGAGCGTTTGGTTCTGACTGTCGTTTGGACTCGGCTTTGAATCTGACATGGCTCAGGGCAACACAATGCAGCTTTCATGTTTCCAATCACATCCTGGTTATGCAATCTGGCTCCGCGGGACGTGCCGGAGAACGGGTGCACATAAAATGTCAGCATGCTGACCGGACAGGCATAATGTTCAGGTTTGGGCAGCTCTTCCTGTCTGTGCTGGGCAGATTTCATGAGCTGATGGAAGCGGGATGCTGTTGTTAGCACTCCATTATGGAGAGCTGATTGGAGAAACATCTGTTTTGTAAGGGAAAAAAAGATTTTTTCCAAAATGGCTTTATAGTTTTAAACTGTCTGGTTTGGTAGGACGGCATAAAAGCACACAACCTCTCTTAAGAAGTAAAATATGATCAGCCAAATCACATCAAGAATCAGGCTTCATGGGTATATGGAGAGAGAACAAAGCAATAAAGTCAGACAATTTTAAGACTACAAGAATGAGTATTGTAAACTTTGCCTGTCAACAACCTAAAAGCAAATTCAGTTTAAAGTAGGCGCAATTTATATTATGTTAAAGAAGCTCAGTTATGGGAAAAGAATAGAGTATCCTCAAAACAAAAATATCGCTTGACCCCGTACATGATCATGACCCACGGCTGCATGCATCAAATCTAACTACTTAACATTTTAAATTTGAATCTCTTTTATTTTGAAGTTCAAGACCTGTTTCAAAGCAAAATGCCAGTTTTTGTCCTACAATAAAGGACAAATCTTTGAAATAGGGCCCTAGGGTTAACTGCTCTCCATTAAGTTTTCAGCTGATGGGAATGTCAGAAGTAAATTACCCACACAGTTAAGATTTAGTTTTAGCTTCCAACAGAACTGACCTACTGGGCTTCAGCGAATGAAGTGTGGCGAAAACAGAGTATGGTAGTCTTTCAAAGCTTTAACAAGAGGAAGTCTGCTTATGTATTTCCTTAATCACAGTAAAAATAGACATAATAGTTGATATCATTACTGATATCATTGTCTGTTGAGGCAAGCATTACTATTGCCAGTACCGAGGGTTATGCATATGAGCAAGTTAAAAGGGTGGTTGACTGGTTAGGGTTAGGCGATTCATACATGGATAGATTTCTCTTTTATATGAAAAGATTTTTTTGTGCACCCCTAGTTTTGATGGCGTAACAACAATTATTTTTCTATTCTAAATTTGTTGCCTGTTTCCTGGGGCAACGTTTAAATAAATTTTTGGCATTGTGACATTACAAACCGAGGAAGTAGCTTGTTGTAGTCCCTGCAAGTTGTTTTTTGTAGAAAATAAACTTCCAAAATTTTAAAAGACATTGAACTTTCAGCGTTGTAACTTTGCAGATATTGTTTATGGTCAAACAGCAGCATTACACAAAAACGGAAAAAATTGCAACCAACAACCCCTTTAAACCCTCAGTGCTTAACTTGTCATTTCTGTTGTTTTGTGTGATTGGTCTTACGGTTTTGCACATGTGGACAATATATGTGTATATATCAGGGTAATAAAAAAAAACTAGATTTCATTAACTTCGCTTGCCTTTCACTTTTATTTCCACTGAGACCCATTTGTAATGAAAATATAAACTAGAGCACATTATGCGTTTTAAGTCAATCTTTCAATAAAATGCTTTGCTTTTTAAAATCACTCATTTGGGTACTACTTTTGATATACATTTCCTGTTAAGATATTAAATCAGAAAAAAAAAAATCAAACATTTCAGTTTATTTATCCTTTTTCAGTTTCCTATAATGACATCTGTGTGCCAAAAACACAAACCAAACGAATGCCGGGAATACAGCTCACTGTGGGCTCTTAAATCCTATGTGGGCATTTATTTTCCCGCACAAAGTCATTTTTTACTCAGATTCATGTAGTCAACTCAATATCCATTTCACACACCTGTCACGTGAAATTGAATAAATGATGCCTTTTGAGAGTCACACCTCACCAAGTGAGCAATAGTTCTATAAAACTATACCCATGGGGCCGTGCATCAGTGCTGAAGGGTATGTGTTTATTTCACAAGACTAGTTTACTCGCAGACGTCTCAGCGACGGCCTCCAATTGAATGCGAAATCTTAAACTAACTGTGTTTGTTTGTTGATTTTCTGCCGTGTACAGACCTAAGAAATCTTTGCGTATTTGCTTAATTGATTTCTGCAGCTTTTAAATCTTTAAACGAGTCTCTCTTTCTGTCAGTTTATTTTTGCTCTTTGAAGTTGGCATTTCAAAAGAGGGAGCTGCAAAGCAATATGCAAATGACGATCTAGGACTGCGCCGGGGACCCGTATGAAATCGACAGTAACACTGGAGAGATTTTCGACTGCGTGCTTACATAATATTGATTTGCCATCACAGTTTATTGGCTCATGGACCTTCCAACACATGTTGATGTGTTTTCCTCATCAAAATTATGCCTCCTCTGACAACCGGAGCAGAACATACAGCTACACGCTTCCACTAGCTTTACTCCAAGAACACAGGCTTGGAACAGCTGGTGTCGGACTCCTAGAGACTACGGGACGTGCGAGTGTGTGGCACAGGTGTTCCTCCAGTTGGGCTAAAAGCCTCGCAGGCCCAGGTGTTCATTCACAACATGCTGCATATTTGGGTCATAGTATTGGGACAGGGGGAAAGAGAGGAATACAGATCAGTATAATTCTTTGCCACCAGGTCTCAAGACCAAATGCAAGCCAAGCTTGAACATATTTAATGATCTAATTAGGTCTCTGTGTACTTAAAGGCACAGCTGACCAACGATTTACATTCTGTTATCAATTATCCATCCATTCTTCATTCCGCTTGTCCTCGGTAGGGTCACAGGTGTCATTATTTACTCACCCTAATTTAGTTCCAAATCCGCATGAGAGGACCATTTTAATAGCTTAAATGTGAAAATGATGACAGAATTAAAATTTTTGAGTGAACTACTCCTTTAACAAGGTATGCAATGGGTCCTTTTTCCTTGGGTTGCATTCAGCTTGTGTTCTAGTGGTGACATCAGACAGTTGCCAAGATTCAGCAGACGCAGGCAAACCGTAGAAAGAAGAGAGAGAGGGAGAGAGAGAGAGAGAGACAGATGCTCGCCACAAACAGAGTTCACATAATTACTGTGTGTCAGGGCTTTGGAGAGCTCTCATTTCCACCGTACAAAGGAAGAGAATACAGGAAGAAAACATGCTGATCCCACAAACTGTATCGAAATGCTTGGCACACAAACCAGTTGGCGGATACAATTTTCATGTTAATGGCTCTAACTGTCAAATGACTTTAACAAAGTATCTGCACTCTTTTCAAATCAACTTCATGCCATGGAATAACGAAGATTGTTATTTCTAGACAGAGTGCAAGACTCACCAGGAGTCACCAACAGTGTTCTCAGCTGAAGCCCTCTGACTTAAATTGTTAACTTGAAATACCCCCAGTAAGTGTCACCATAAATTTATATCATTATTGCAAATTATTTAAGCTAATTTTATTAGATAATGCTCTATTAAAAAAAAATGTTGATTTTAATTTAATACAAACCACTAGTTGAACCCTGTCTAAATAAAAATGGCAGAAAGAAAAAAAAAACAAGCTGCACTGTTCTCAGGTGGACAATCACATTGGCAAACATCCCACCTTATATTTCCAAGGGCTATTACACAATGATAAGCACTGTGCAATTCTTTCCAGTGGCTGCACTTTCCACACAAAAGGGAACAGTTCGTCCTCATTGATCTCTTAATGGAAGCGTGTTCAGCTAGATTGAAAGACGAATCAAAACCGCTCATTGGCAGAATAGGATTTTTTTATCTCTTTGTTTTTTCCCCCCCAGCTTACTGATATCAGTTCAATCAGCCGAAACTCTGATCGTCAACTTTGATAAATAAATTTGTGACTGAAATCCCACAGCGGAAGGTTTAAATTGAATGCACTTCAAGAGCAATTTCTTTTGCCGTGAAAGTGAGGGATTTCCAAAAGGGAGGGAGGAAAAAGGAGTGACAGCGTTCTTCTACAGGAATTAAAATAAATCCAAGCCAGCGTGACCAATTTAACAATTAAGATCAAAAACCGAGTCTGAAATGGGAGCCCCGTGTGGCTGAGGCTTGGTGCAGTTTACCACGGGGCGAGAGGACGGGGGGTTCTGATGACCTTGCCCTAATTCACCGTTAAAAAACACCATGGCTCTGGGCCACTCTACATATCCTGTCAATAAACTATTATAGCACAACGGACAGGCGGCCTGCCATGCTGGCACGGAGTTCAATTAACTCCGAGGACAGGGTACGGACAAAGAGATCAAAACAGGAACAAACAACTGAAAAACTGAGCAATAGACTAGACTAGGGAGAGAGACAGAAAAAGTAGTTTGAAAGAATAACCATCATCAACAAGATATTTACCATGCATTTACAGTATGTATCATTAATTAAAATCCTTATTTATAAATGTACTTTTTATTCAATTATTTACTTATTTCCTGTTACCATAAACTAACTTAGCATAAAATATTCTTGTGCCCTAAATGTAGCAGACTTGTTAAAAAAACCACAGCTTTGACTTTACTACCGCTGATCTACCTTGTAAACATATGCGTGCAATGAGCACACACACACTCAAAGTACACACAAATCCTCTTTTCTCACCAGCCTTGTCCGGCCCTCAGTAACACTGATTCAAACTGACCCAGACAGCTCTCCAGGGCTTCATTTACAACCAAAAAAGATCATTCTGTAAAGCTTTGGCTTCCTCACAATAGTATATCCTGCAGCGGTCTCTGAACTTCTCTGAATGCGTACACACACGCTCACTTGCAACAGCATGAATTTAAAGGCACAATTAAAATCACTTTGTCTCAAACAGCCGCCCATCACCCCACTCGCAACGTGTGATCTTCAGAATAACTCAGCGTAGGGTGAAATCTCCTGTGAACATTGCTATAATAGTCCCTCTCTAGAGCAGGGGATCATGGTCGGGTCCTTAGGCTAACCACAGCAGATGGGGAAAGGACTAATTGTACAAAGCAAACGAACGGGTGAGAAACGGGTGGTCTGAGATGCCTCTGAGCATTTGAATTTCTTCTGCTGGTTGAATGTGTCACTGAAGGGCACAGGGACAAGAAGATTCCAGAAAGCAACTTTCTTCAGAATTATAATCTAAAGACGGGATTGCTGTAATATTTAAATAGCTATATTTAGTTAAAAGTTGTCTGGCAGGGGATTAGAGTAGGTCATTGTTCTCTTGTGGATTTATTGTCAGTACATAAGCAATGAAAAGGTAATTAATGGACCATTACAAATAAACAAACCTCCTCAAACTGACAGCCCGCCTAAGTGAGCATCTCTTCAGATGACTAATGAGTGACATCTATAATCACCTGCCCAGGGCGGCCATCAAAACCTTCTGCAAGGTTCCTATTTTTCATTCTACAGTAAATCTCACATATAATAACAACACCCTATCATTTATTGTTCTAATATGTTGTCATGGGCTTATTACAGAAACAATTCCCCTGAAGTAACCTAAGGTTAAATGCTTTGCAGTGGTGGTGGTTCATGGCTCAGTTCTTGTAAGGACCAAGGAAGCAGCCGACCAAGGAAGTGTTGCTTCCTTGTAAGGACCAAGGAAGCAACACTACTGCAAGGTTTACACTAAAGTGTATTCCAACTTGATGCATTAACATTGAATTCATCTTTTTAGATATTCTACTGTATATTTTTATATACAGTACACAACTGTTCAAATGTTTGGGGCCAGGCTTATTTTTAAGACCTGCCTTATTTTTAAAGGAATGAACACTTTTAATCAGTAGCCATACATTCAATTGCATTCAGCACTGATAATAAGAAATATTTCTTGATCACCAAACCAGCAAGGATCATGTGACACTGAAAACTGGAGTAATGATTACCACCACAGAATTAATATACATTTAGTTACACAGAGTATGTTTTCACCTTAGCTTTTGGGAAACTTAACAGGAGTAGACAGGCCTCTTTCTGACCTGGGTGTGAAAAGAGCTCAAGCAAGGATACTGTGTGATAGAAGAGGCAATCCTTAGAAAAAATCAAGTGCATGTGGGAGACAAAATGGCAAACTGTCCCTAATCACAACTAAAGTACACTCAACATTTCTGAGCTTGGAGGGAGAAGAAGGATGATTGGAATATAATGGGTCTTGAGCCAGAAGGAAGCCACTAAACTGTGAATATCACAAGCACACAAGGTCACCAATCTATGCTCTTGCACTTTGCTGCCCCCTTTTTGATTCGCTTTTATTGACATGAATGAGGTGACTGAGGGTGACAATGTCCAGTGAAAGCCGGATACAAACTCCACAGTTAATGGTTGAGGTTCATTAATAATGCACAGCCGTTACTAACCAGCATTCACAATAACAGAGATTTGTCAGACATTTGTCAGACAGTGAACAGAACTCACTTTTAATAAGAGTTGACAACTTGTGGCGACTTAAAAAAAAGACACAATGAAGTGAATAAAAGTGTAAAAGCAAACAGTAACCCTACAAAATACAGTAGATTGCGTGGAATAAAATACATACATGGAAAAAGTTTTCACAATGTCAGATGGGTCAATTCATCTCATGTTGTCCTATGGAAGATGCCTGAGCATTTTAATTTATACTTAAATTTTTACCTTCCAATTAAAAACTGACCCTTTAAGTGAAACTTATCTTAATCGTTACATTTGAATTTAAATTTAAGTATAAAGAACAAGAATATGCAAAAATGTACATGCACCTTGAAATGCATTCAAGAGATCAGAATTAAAAATTAAAACATTGATTTTGCAATAGTAATGTGCATAACCATTTGAGGTGGACTAACCTAGATGCTATAGCATTTGTAACTTTACTTGTTACTTGATAAAAGTTACCTAAACAAATTCATATGCATTCCAAAATGTACATTTGAAGGAGACCGGAAGTAAACATCGACTGACATCTTACTGTTACTTGTTACTTACTGTTAATGCATTGTACATCCAATCATTCATCCTTGCTTCCTCTTTTGACCCTAGACATTCTCTTCAAACAGACTACACAGTGTTGAAAGACAGATAAAGTTGTTCTTCATAAGGATATTTTAAAATTTTCATGGTTGTATGGATTTTTTAAGGGTGGAAAAGAAGAGAATGCGTACAACACGCAAGCCATTATCAGTGTTTACCAAGCCAATGAAGGCACCACAGGGATGGTCTTTATGAGGATTAGAAAGCTGCCCCGCGGTCCCCGACTGTGTGCACTGCATAGTAATGCTAATGCTAATTGTGCAGGACAAACTGTTAAGCCTCTCTGCTCTATGAGTTGCTTCTTGATGAAATGGCAAGTGACATTGGGGTGAGTCAACCATACTGGTGTCTCTCATCCAGTACTGCTGTTATACAAATGTGACAGGCCAATAATATAACAGATATGCTGATGGCAAATGCATGAGCATGGCGCTAGCAGAGCCAAAGTCATAGGTTTGATTCTCACAAAGCTAGATGGATCAATAAATTGATGACTGCATACGAAAATAAAAAAAAATGTCAGAAGAAAATATTAGTTTCTAAGTTAATATAAGTTCTAAGTTTAATATCAGGGTAAACAGAATCACAATATAATGATATCGTATGAGCACAGGCCTAATTTCTTATGTGCATGATAATATCTTGTTTTTGCTGGCAATGAGAACAAATAAACTGCTAATTCTGATTAGATCTCAATTGCAACAAAAGAAAAATCTCAAATGAAATATGTCTGGCATAAAACAGATCTAAATCTATCCAACTGTGCAGTTGTTACCTGGAGAAGCAACATTACGAGTCAGATATCAAAGACTACGGGGACTATGTCTGTGAGTATGTCTTCACTCTGTTAACACAGATGGGACTTTCTCATCCAAACTTCACACATAAACGGGACAAAACAAACAGTGCAGTTCCAAAAGCACTCAAACGGACTGTGTTAGCATGAGGCTTCACAATGGATTCAAAAATAATTGTCTCCCAGAAGACCCCGCATTGGCTTGACTTCACCATACAAGCGTTTGGAGAGAGAAAGTCCTTCAAACTGCCTCCGAAAATGAGATACAAAGCTCTTCTGCTGCCAACAGGACTGCGTTCCCATTGTGCTGAATTCTCACAGAAGAGTGGAGAGGACACTCCACTGTGTTTTAGTGTTTTAAAGAGAGGGCTGTGTTGGAATGACAGAGAGGCTAAAAGACAATAAGTTCTGGTCTTTGAAGACCAGACTAGGATAGAAAATGAAGACCAGACAGGATGAAACCACAGAAATAGATGGCAGCATGCAAAAGAAACATACAACGCAAACTGCACAATTAGCAAACTAAATTGTTTAGTTTAGATCAGCCAGAAACACGTATCCTTTATCCTACGTAGCGTACCTGGGTGCACCTTTTAGCGAGCCATGAAATACATACCAGTCATGTGCATACCAAGCACATCAGTGCAGTTTCCAAAAGAAATGAACACTAGAGGCAGTAAAACTTTTATTCTATTTCACACAAATTTACAGAGTTTCAATTAATAAAGAGTAATTTTCACAAAATTACTTGTCATGTTATGACTTCAAAACAATATTAATATGCTGATAGGTTTGAAAACTGGTGTTTTTGAATGTTAGCATCACACATATCTAGCTTCACACATGGGTTTTCATAGATTGCAGGTTTACTCAGTAGCTCACGAGATACGGCGTTGCACTTAAGCGTTGAAAAGCAAATCCTGTGTAAAGTGGTTTGATTAAACAGTTGAAAGTAAAGATGTAAAAGTAAGATGTAATGGCACGGTTGCATCAGTTTTGCATTTGTTAACACTATTGGGTGGGTTTAGGGTTGGATTTGATGTAGGGCATATTTCCAAGACGATGAAACATTAAAATTATGTCGCAATATGTATCCGAAGTAACACAATGAAAACTCACCAATACTTACCAATGCCAACGTAATAAAATGTGCAAGGGTTTACAAATTGAACCTTTGTTTTAGCCCCACTCAGTGGACATTTCTCTTTGAAACTGCGGCGAAACATGCAGTAAGGTACATAAAAAGGTGCCGCACAAAAAGTGCACAGAGGTACGTATTTTTATGAGACCAGGTTGGTGAAATCACAATCATATAAAAAAATGAGAATCAAACCCACGAACGCCATGCTCTACTATTTGAGCTACAGGAAAGCAAATACATAAAGCATCTTCTAAGTACTCTTTATTATCTGCCAAAATAAGCTTTACAACATGTTAATTTATATATATATATATATATATATATATATATATATATATATATTCATAGTTTTCCAGCATAAATAATTATATAATGATGTATATAAGTAATAGAATTATATATATATATATATATATATATATATATATATATATATATATATATATATATATATATATATATATATATATATATATATATATATAGCTTGGTCATGCCGCCCACCCAAAGACCAGACATGTGTTCGGCAGACGCTACACAGATTCTTAAGTGTAGGAAAAACCTCTTGTTTAATTTTAAAAAAGGCCACATCTGTTCTGCTCACTGCAGATGATAGAGCTTTCTAACAAGCTCTCATCCCAACTTTAATTATCCTGTAATTCTCCAATCAGTGGATGCAAGATCATTACAACAGACAAGATATTCTTCACCGGATTTGCTTGGGATACTTTACAGAAATGCACATAATAACTCCTATTTCTCTTTTCAAGGAGCATGTGGTGCCATTATTTCAGAGGACCAATTTCAGTAAACATGTCAAGAGGTATATTCATCCGATCGCCGAATTCACTCTGTCAAACAATCACTGAGACGACCTCAATCAGAGTCACAAACAACCCCAATGGCGTATTCAGGTGATGGACGGGGACCTTCGCTTGCAAAAACAAACATTTATATCCACCAACGTCAACTACACATCCTGCCCCAGCAAAGGTATTTGAGACCACATGTGCTGTCTGGTGACTTCCAGGTGAATAAATATCCCTAATTATCCCAAACAAACAGTTGAATAAAGGTTTGCTTTTAGAGCTCTGATTAGCGAAATCAGACCTGCATGACCTCAACCACTTAAGCTAAACTCACAGTCATAATTAGAAGACTTTCTCCATAACATTTATGTTCACTTGAACCCGGAAACTTGATGATCCCGAGTGAGCTCATTTGAGTTTAGTCAACATGTCCTAATGTATCTGTTTCACAATAATTTAAGCTGAGTTACCCGGCAAAGTTCATTACAGTCAGAAATGCACCAGTCAGATTGTTCGTTTGCTCCAGTTTCACCATTTCTTTGTTGATTTCAGGACAATATTTTTAAAGAAACATCTTGATGGTATCTGAACATACCTCTGAAGCTTGTGCTTTAAACTTAACCACTCTAATAGTTGTTTACCTAATTGCAAAACCATGAGGACCAACATCTCGCAAGTGGAACTAAACAAACTTGACAGCCCAAACAAATTATCTCAATGAATTTATATGGTTCCTTTAGCTCAATTGGTAATTCGTGGTGCTTGTAATGCCAGCTTCATGGGTTTGATTCGAAACAAATGCATGAAATGATAAAAAGTTTATCCTGAACACAAAATATTTGACCATGACCTCAGATAAAGGTGTCAGCCGAATGCATGCATGTCATTTATATCAAAAGAAGACATAGCATTGAATTAAAAAAATCATATATGCTACTTCTCATGAACAACAACAAAAAAAAACATTATATGCTTTTTTTCTTATTATATGTGGTATTATATTAAGTGGCACGCACATACATTAAACCTCAGGTGAAGCTTCAGTTGAAAATTAATAGCACATGCCCCCAAACTATCACATATCGGAAAGGTGCGCTTTGATTTCATTAAAACTGAGACGCAATGGAAATGCATAACCCCTTTTGATATAAATTATCGAGGGTCTGAGATGGCAGCTAATATCTCTTTAGCCACCAGTTTTTAAATCTTAATTACAGATTAACATGAGATCTTAAAGGAATAGTTCGGCGAAAACGCTAATTATGTCATCAACTGACATCATTTCATCCGCAGAACACAAACAGAGATGTTAGGGAGACTCAGTCACCATTCACTTAGCCTACATTGTCCGGAAAAAGATGCGATGAAAGTGAATGGTGACTGAGGCTGATAGTCTCTATAGTCACGTCATTCCGTGTTACAGGAGACCGAAAGTCAGTACAGCTTTTGAACAACATAATAACGGCAGAATTTAAAATATAAAAATAAACCCGTAAACCGTGAGTTAAAAAAAAAAGGCTGTAGCCTGTAAATAAAGTACCTCTCATGTTGTGGATTTTGACCATGACCTCGGCTGCTGACATCAAACGATACGCTAAGTACACACGTCCGGAGTCTCTTTCTATCTGGACCGGTGAGTGTCCGTCCGAAAACACCTCGAACCATTTTTTCTCGAACCTCTGGTCCGGTACCGTAAAAATCAAGTCGCCGACTTTCACATCTTCAGAAACTGTAACGGTGTAGGACACTTCTTCGGAAACGGCTCTTGGCTTCCTAACTCGGCTTTTAACGTCGGTAAGAAGCTCTGTCCGGTCAGTCGTTACGTTAAATTGTCGCGTATCGTTGTTTTTATTAAGTACCTCGATCTTAACTGCCACTTCTTCGGCTGTTTTACTGCAGCGCGGTAAGCGCGCGCTCACTGTATAGCTCGATTTGGATTCCCTGTCAAAAGTTTTAGCGGTTTTTAAGACGAATCCCGCGTTGTCCAGATATTCAAGTAAAAAAAATGACGAGTCCCGTCCTGTCAAAACTGTTTTAAGTCCAGCCAAGTTGAATTCTTTGCATTTGTCTCCTAGAGGGAAAAGAAAGCCAGCGACAACAGTTCCAGTAGGCGCGCCTTCCTCAATGTGTCCATAAAAAACAGCCGGTCGCACATTAGAAATGGCAAGAAAAATAATTAAAAAGCATGCAGTAGGAAATCTGAAAAAAGTCGGATTCCGTAAATGCGCCCTCATTATTCCATCAATTCAGCCAATCTCTGTCCTTAAAATCTGACTTTTACCGTCTGTGCATCAATAACATGCTACAAATGTAGCCTAAACCACCACTGAATAAGATAGCAACTATTTGCACGCTATCTGCACTTTAAGTTTTCAATGCAGGATGTCAGTGTTTTGTGTGTAGCTCCTCGACCGGCATCATTCAACCATACTCTCACTCATTCCCGCATCCACCGATACACAGCATCTCCATGTGGTACCCCAGCCCCCGCCTTCAAAATGATAGCCAATCAAAATAGCGGAAGGGTTGGACTAGCGGTATAGACCCTCCTACTGAATTTAAATAAATATGCAGCTTTCACCAGTCGCCAAGTCAGTAGCGTGTGCAGGGACGCAGTTTAATTTGTTGAAAGGGTTTACGGATAATTTCGGACTGAGATTTTTACTTTTTGCGGTTTTGAAACTCTTTTAAACCACCTTTCAAAAGTCTGGGGTCAGGAAGAGACTAATTCTATCCTGAAAAAAAGTGTACTCAAAATACAGCTGCTATTTATATATTTATTTTTTAAATATGAAGACACATTTATTCTATATTAAATAATGATTTCCGAGGAAGCATGTGATACTGAAGACAGGAGTAATGGTGCTGAAAATTCTGCTCTGTATTTTCCAAAATCCTCCACCCAAAGATGTTCAAAACACAACCTTTGTCAAGTGCATGCTGGGTAACTCACTGCCCTACAAAAGGCAAAGCGTTGCAAACACATTTTCTACAAATGATGAAATCACATAAACACTGCTGTGTCTTAAGAATCAACTCATAGTCAGGGGCTCTTACTTTTTGCATTCAAATGATGCCATTTCATGTTTTATGTAAATTATTAAAAAAGTTATGACCTGTCTTATGAAAATTATATGGCCACGCAGTTACATAAACTATATATAAAGTTTATGTAACTGGCCACAGCAGGCCTTTTGAGACTATAATCTGTCGTGTGATAGAAAGGTTTAGTGCAACTATTCTCAGATCCAAAGATAATGGAGTGTGAAATTTGATATCAAATCAATCAAAATGTAATCAAAAAATTTTAAAGCCAGTCATCTTACTTCAGTGTTGGCATAGTTGACAGCATTTCGTCTTCGTTGGGTGGCATATTGCGTCTGAAAGAAAGGGGATCGAGGTTTGGTTGGTTAGCTTCAGCAGCCTTGCTGGTAGAATCCATTACTACATCACACTTCACTCAGTGTCACCTGGCTGACGGATTCTGTTTGAGGCACAATGAACACGCACAGACAGGTGAGACCAAAACAAACAACCAGTGACATCAAACATCCTAGAACCGGGCTAGAGAATATTTTATTCCGTATGTTAATCAATGGAATCATTTTGTATTGCAAACAATTTTTTATTTTTGGCAAGAGGTCAGTTCGTGATTGCACACTGCTGATCATAATTATTTTCCTATTAAACCACGTTTCATTTTTCCTTTTTGTTCCGTTTCAGATTAATAATTAGCGCTAGTCTGTAAGTGTCGGGTATTCTGTGATGTTCCATCATAGAAATGCATAATGAGCACATACTGCATGTATTGTCCATATTGTCAAGGTAAGGAGATTAATGGGACGGGCCCGATTCCAGTCTCCTTCTTTTGTTATGTAACAATGTTTTTCAAATCGAAATGCTTTTCAAATGGAAATGAAATTAACTGATATGAGTGCTATTATGGACTCTGTAGTGGGGGATTCATTACATCCCTTAGCTCTGTGTGGATCTGCAATCATACACTGGGCATCTGTAAATGGGCACAAAGAAAACCGTTGTCAATTTCAGAGTTTTAAAGTCATTTTCAGTAAATTGATGATGCGGAAATATAAAATTGTCTTTATTTAAAGCACATTCTGTCATTATTTACTTCTATGTTGTTCCAAATCTGTATGCTTTTCTTTAAACTCAAAAGCACAAGCGTTGGAGAATGTTTGACTCTCATAGAATAAACATTTTTGTGAATCCACATACATTTGAAAACAGGCTTTGTATAAAGATGCTGTCTATACTAGCATTTTAAAGCATGCTACAAAATGAGAAACACTTAAATCAAATTGCTTTGTATGTGTAAAATGTCATAAACTCAATGAGATGATACTGAGAGACCAGGCATAATAAAGTTCTTATGCTATATTCTTGTGGCACAGTCATTTTGTTATAAAATATTCCACCAATATTCTTTAGCAACATTATGAGGGTGAACAGCAGGCACAACAATGATGGTACAACCATAGATATTTAAAGGCACAATATGCGTAACGTAACCATAAAATAAGTCAGTGTCAAACCTACATTTTTACAGTCCACAATACAATACAAAAACATTTTCATAAATGAGTAATTTCAAAAAGCTAAATTTCTGATGGGCAAAATGGCATTTATATGCTTACGAAAGGCCATGGAGAAAGAGATGTGTTTTCAAATTTATACAGATTTTTGTGAATGACATACCCAAAAACATAATCACATGACCAAATCACTCTTTTAAATGATTTGTTTGAATGAGTCATAAAAAAACATTGTTTAAATAAATAAAATGAACTGCATAGTTAGTGGCCTTTTGTTTTTGTCTAGTTTTGTCTAGCAACCCCAGGTGAAGACTAATTTTGCACTTAATATAGGCTACAAAAAATTGTAATATTTAAAAAATGAATTTAGTTACCGCTTGTAGTACACTTGAGTGAACTAAAATGGTTTTAGTTATACTGTACGTGGTAACTAAATACAGCTTTTTAGATTTACAGTTTAGATTTACTTTTAAATACTAGTATGTCGAATCGGGAAATGTGTATTGATACCCAGTCCTCTTTTCCAAACAATGAAAATGCAGTCATATGAGTTAGAAATAATATACAAGAAACAGTAAACAATGACCAGATTCGGACTTTTGGGTGAACTAGTAATGCCTTTAACGTCTCTTGAGAGACAATCTCATATGATGGTACAGTGCTGTGCACGTATCCATATTGCACTCAGATGTGCGCTCAACCTTTGTCAATTGTGATGAATGAGCGCCGTGCCAAAGATGAGGCAAGGTGGAAAAACAAAAGATCCACACATGGGAATATTTATCCTCATTCCCATCAGCTCAACATATGCCTCACCTTGTCATACCTCTACCGTAATCATTCGCACAATACGGAACACTGTATATACGAGGCATGACGTGACATAACCTCTCAGAAATACGTTAATACCACCTCAGTTTCCTTATTTGAAATGTCTTTGCTTGATTTGGGGAGAAAGAACCATCTGAATGCCGCGGTGCTCCATCTGAAAGATGTGCGCACGCTTTAAATGGATTAAAGCAATCACCTGCACATTTCTCTAAAGTCAAATAGACTTGTTTAAGCATGAAAGCCCCCGCAGCAGCCCGCCTCCTCCTCACCACCTCTCTTTGAGAAGCATAACACAAATTACAGCAATTTACCCCAAGAGGCAGTGTGTGCGTGTGACAGCAGAATGGGTTTCGAGTTGACGGTGTCGAATGTCGTGTCACAGCCACTCACGCCAGTCTTTCATCATATTTTGGCATGCCTCTCTGTGGAAAAAGTGACAGGAATGGAGAGGCAAAGACGGCAATCTCGCAAACCTTGAGTTTCTCCGTCAAAGGTCACCAGAACTGACAGGAATTCTCTCTCTCTCGCCATCGCTGGCTTGTTTCCTTCTCATTTCCATCTGTACTCTCTCTCTTTCGCTCTCTCTCCTCTTTCCGTCCCTCGTGCGCTCTCTCTTTAATCTGAGAACTGACAGTCAAATGAATGCCAGGTGGATTTCTTTTGCCTCCTCCCCTGTTGTATCACAGACAGAGAAAGAATTATTCAAGAGCGAGAGTAGCCCTGCTCGTCCATCTCTTCTCTGTGTGCACAGAATCGGTCTCTGTTCTCCTGTCTGGTGTATCAGATTGCTGACTGGTTCCTCATATGCTCACTGACAGAAAGGCAGGCGTGTGGGACGGTCCCCGGGCCCGTCCCCGCAACTCCAGTGATAACATCTTAAATCAGAGTCTGCAGAGCTGCTTCTCTCTGTCACATCGTCCTCCTACCAGCACTTCTCTGTCATTTCCAAATCCATCTCCTGCCTTCTTTTCCTCCTCGGGCTTCATCTCATCATTACTGCATCTGCATTCTTCTCTCTTGTGGAAACGTGTGCTCATTACAACTTTCTACACTTTTACCTCACAGTTGGCTATTTTTTGGAAAGGTTATGTGCAAATCGCAGGCAATTAAAATACAAGGAATGAAAACGAGTCTGTTTTGAAGTAGTAAAACTGATGGGGAACTGGTAACAGCAGAACTAAACAATAATTTGAAAAACATCAAAAACAAAATCAACCACTTGACATACTACATTTAACAGTGACAATAAAGTATTACTTTTAATAAATAAAAAAATTACATTCATATATATATATATATATATATATATATATATATATATATATATATATATAAAGTATAATATATATTGTGCATGTCTATAAAAATATGTTAATAGCCTACCTTCCTAGAGGAGAACGGGCAATCATTGCAAACTTTGTATCTTAGCAAAGCTTTGAAAACTGCTTTTAAACATTGGGATCTAAAGTTAGAAAAACTTTTGAAATTGCTTATAGCACCTTCAAAGTTGAATTGTGTAATCTTTTGATATTAAAATGCTTTTAAATTTGCAGAGACAATAACTCATACGTTTGTAGGTCAGTCCCTAGAAGCTTTGTAGCACTCTTATGGTTTAGAGGTCTGTAATACCTGGAAATGTATTTATTTATTTATTTATTTATTTATTTATTTATATACAAGCAATATATAGATCTACCAGCAGGGGCTAACCAGTCAAAACATGTTTTGAACATCCGAACCAGTTAAATTCAATGGAAGGTGATGAAATATCCAAGATAAATATTTGAAAACGGAAGATTATTTGCTCTAGATGAAACAAGTTATAGCGCATATTTAGGAGACCTACTGTGCTCGCTGAAGACTAGGACTGACAGGTAGAAATGCATGTGTGAAAGATGATGTTTACTTGAAAGACAGAAGCACGATAGTGAAAGAGCGTCAGAAGCAGAGAGAGAGAATGACACCGTTCTTCTCCTGTGACCTATGCAATTGCTAGAGTAGAGACAGCTCATCAATCTCCCATGGTTGAACATCACTCTCTGTCTCCATCCCCCCCCAATGGAGGGACAGCCTGTCTTGTCCTAATGCATGTGTCCTTACCTCTCAGCTCCCCACAACAGATTTACACTCCAGCTCTCTGCGTGTGACAGCAGCTTTCCTTTCACTCCAATCAACATCACTTTGGACCAAACCAGGGGTGTTTCTGGAATTCAGCCTTGGGAGGGCAGAGCCCTTATCCTTATAACCTCATATCAGCTGTTGAACCTTGTTCGACTACATGGACTACATTTCTTTAAATGATACATCCGCACTACATTTCAAAAGCATAACCCTTATATTTCTTACATAATACAAAAAGAATGGATTAAATTGATCAGACGTGACACGAAAAAATAATGTCACAGAAGATTTCCGTTTCAGATAAAGGCCCTACATGTGAAGGAATATATTTCCAAATATATTCCTTCCAAATAAATCTCATTCAAACGGCAGGTTTTTTTAATTAGGTTAAAAAATAACAAAAAGATACAGCCAACTAACACAATAAAAATTATAAAAATTAAAAACCAAAAAACATAAAAAAATGGAAAATTGCAAATGTGACCCTGGACCACAAAACCGGTTTTAAGTCGCTGATGTATATTTATAGAAATAGCATTGTATTTGTCAAAATGAACGATTTTACTTTTAATGCCGAAAACCAATAGGACATTAAGTAAAGACTATTTTTTTGTATTTTGTAAATTTCTTACTGTAAATACATCAAAACGTAATTTTTGATTGGTGATGTGCATTGCCAAGCACTTTATTTAGACAACTTTAAAGGCGATTTTCTCAGTATTCAGATTTTCTTGCACTCTCAAATTTCAGATTTTCAAATAGTTTTATCTCGGGCGATGTTACGTTTTTTAAGAGCGCTTTACAAATAAATATGTATTGTATTGTATTGTAAATGGTCCCCGAGTCTGGCCATGCCAATTTTTAACAGTTTTTCTACCCTAAAGCAAGTCACAAATCCAGCTCGATCAACAAACCAGTTTCCAGTTCCACCGATGGCCAGAAGAGGTTGCTGTAATGAGCCATGCACATTTGAAACTGTGAATGTGCCACCTGTGCCCAGCATGCAACTCCATCTCTCTGGCCGCCAGCCACGTAAATCACTCAATCAGGCCTCCGGCAGCTTTGCCATCAGCGCCCTGCCTCACGTCTTATGGATAATCAGTGTTGTTTTTCTCTCCGTGCCACACGCACGCTGTTCTCAGTACAGCGCCTTACCCTCCCTGAACCTCCAAACCATTTCTCCACAGTGTCTCCTCCACTTAGAGTGCCAGCAATCTCCCCCCAAGTCCCTCTGATTGCAATCAATGAAAGCACCTTATAATTCTGTCCGCTCCATTTAGAAGCCCCCTTGAAACCGGTTAATGCTTAACCATTTGTGACAGAGTGTATCATCTGAGACAAATGATCATCTGTTGTACCTGTGGCAAATCCCAGGCAGTTCCCCTCATCGGCTCAGACTCAGCTCTGAGGCATCACTTCTTTAAAAATGAAGAATTTTGTTGGAAGGAATGTGACAATTAGCAGAGGAGCATAAAAATGCATTCATGCCTTATTCAAAATAACAGACATGTTTGAATAGCATTTGCATCAGCGACAAAGTGAGGGACATATCTCTCTTTGTTTTTTTCCTCAGTCGTATCGATCTGGAAGATTTCGATTACAGCGCAGAGATAAAATTGTTTCAATCTGTAATCATGTTGCGTTTTTGGTGTATTTTATTGTTCTATTGTCAGTCACAGCAGGTCAGAGAAAAGCCTTTTGTTGCCCATGGCATGTACGTTGTATGTTAAATGACAAGTAAAGACTAAACTATTGCAGGAACGTTGTTTATTTTAAAATTTAAAATCAAGTCTTGTTAAAATTAAGTCTTGTTTGGAACATTTTTGGAAATGAGCTGGCAGTAGAAATCACACAACAGAATGAAATGTTATCATTTCACATAAAGTAAACTGTTTAATTATGCAGTTGGTTGCAAACAAGGTCATTGATATGACAACTAAAAACAAGAAAAATAATAAATTAATGCCACTATTTCAATGTGCATAAGGATCCATTTTTAGGTGTAGTCAATGCATCAGTTTTGTACGTTTAAATGCTAAAATATGTCTGTTTTGTACGGTTTATTGCCTATAAAACCTTAAGTAAATTTACTTTTTATAGAACATTTTTCGTAAAATGCATATGAATTTTCATGAGATGAGTTATGGCTTCCATGAGCATTTTTAACCATACCAAAAAATAGCATTTTTAAAATAACATCTAGGTAGGAGTTCACTAGGCTTTTGAACAAAGCTATAAAATGTATCCACAGATTAATGAACATAACACCAGGTTTCATTTAGAGCTAACATCATATACCAGGGGTTTTACAATATGAAGATCGATGGTATTGTGATCTAATGAATGAAGAGGATGTGCTTGCATGTAACCTAGATAACAGAAACCCTTCTTCAAGCTCTGAAAGAAAGAGCCACATTAGCCACTGTTTTGGAGCAAACTGATGTCCTCCATTTGTTTTTATGTCAGTCTGAAATGCAACAGCACAGAAAAAAAAAACCTCCTGACAACAGCAACCTGAAAAACAACACCTCAAAGGTCGGGGGCAAAAACAAAAACGGCTCGTTTTTTGTCTTGGAGGAACAGGCTAATTATAAAACCTCATGACTATGTGGGTTTAACAAAGCATCGCAGAGAGCCTGGAGTCCTGTAGGGTTTGGTGTTCGCAGAATGTGGGTAGTCTCATTTTCGGTTCACAAACAAGCTGTCTCTGTGCATCCCTGTACGCTTGAATACACTCAGCGTGGCCGCATTGTTGCCGCGACATCCACAAACAAGCTTTTGTGTGACTCACTCGCTCCTCTCACACTTCTCAAGCAGACACGTGCTCTCTGCCCTTTTTTCAGGGTGCCATCGTCTCCACTTTGCATCTGCAACAAAAATGGAGCACCTGACTATTTTAAAACACCATCAAAGAGTACGCTCTATGAGTTTTCTAACCTCTACTTCTCTGTTACTCGTGAGTCCACGCTCCCTTGATTAAAATATTGTTTAAAAAGAGACAGAGTACAGAGATGGCTGTAGAAAACAAAGCCGGCACAAATAAAGGAGGCCAGTGCAATAAAAGCGTGTTAATGCAGGAACACCAATAACAAGGTATAACCTACAAACACAAAGCAGAGAATACAAACATAGGCATTAACTTTGAGTTTTAATATTGCTGTGAAGCTCAATTAAAGTGGTGATGCCTGTAGAGATGCAAAAAACATTGAATGGAGATTAGATTTAACTCATCTCATAATGAGACTTCATGAATGACCCTGGGTTAAATGCTGCAGTTGAGGATATGGTTTAAGACACAGGTGTAAATTCCTCATGGGTTTTTTTTGTTTTTGGTTGTGATTTTCTGTCGAAGTGGTACAATTTTAAGATTACGGTTATGAAATGGTTGACAGATAAAGATGTAATATTTTAACATATGAAGAAATGAGCAATTAGTTTTTTCATTTGTGAATAGTTCACCCACTTGTTAAGATACTGGTATTATTCGCTTATTGTGTAGGTTAAAAAAGTACCACAAAAACAGAATTTAAAACAAACTTAGTACTGTAACTTATCAAGGAAACATTAAATTTATCCAAAAAGAACAGTATAGACATTTATATTTGTTTTATAATTTTATTATTGTTTTACCTTCGCAGGAATAAACTGCATTTTAAATTAAATTTTAAAAAGTAGAAAAACGTTATTTGAAGTTAATAATGTTTCAAAATACTACTGTTTGCACTGTGCATTTTTGATCAAATAAATACAGTCTGAGCGCGCACAAGAGAGATCAAAAACAGTAAAGTATAAAGACCTTATCGAACCCAAATTTTAGAGCAGTAGTGTATATGGCGTATAAATAAACAAACCTCAGAGATATACATTATCTGTTGCTGTATGGAAAACAGATGTTTGAAGTCAGAGAGTCAATAATGATAGTATTTTCATTTCGGGGTGAACTCTTCTTTCAAAAGAGAAGTGTCAGAACCCATGTCAACCACATGTGACTAAGACCCTTTTGAAAAGAAAATAGTCAACATCTGTAAACTTATGAACCCAGGATACGCAAAGAATCCTCAGAGAGAAATCTCCCAAAAGCTATCCTGAGAGCAAAGTTGAGTTAGTTTTGTTATACGTTTTCAAGCTTTTTCTGCTCAGCACACTCACTGGTACTATATTAAGCCCGAGAGGACAGAGGAGGGGCAAAAAAAGTTCAGGTTTATAAGACAACCTGGCTTAAGTAGTATTAAAGTTGACTCCTCTCCCTGTTTGTCAGTCAGAGTCCCAATGAGGGAGTCTGGGAATAATCCAAGTAAATCACCTCTAGCCTGTGGTCAGCTCACTGAATAAATCCATCCAAATGCATGCCATTGGAAAGTAAACAAACAATAACAATTCTCCCCCTTCTTTACGTCTCCCTGCACTGCAAAGCTATCTTCAGCTGACTCCCAGGCTCCCAGCAACTCACTTGACTGACGTTTCCGCGCAGTTCCATTAAGACCAATGAGATTAAATGGCCGAGAACCTATGTGAGTGTTAGTGGAAAAACACGGTAGTGAAGGACAGAGATATTAAAGCTTCGTTCTGGCACCTCACTCATTGTGAGTAATTATTTCCAAGGACTGCCATTATTTAGCCCTGAGGAAAAGGAAAACCTGGAGAAAGCTGGCTAATCAGGCAGCGTTTGTGGCTGTCAGCGTGCACCTGCAACAGGAAGACAAGCGCAGCGCTGGTGCTCAAGGAGAACATGTGGCCTTCACCGGGTCTGATTGCACTCAGATTGCCATGTGACAGTTTGGACAGAGGGTTGAGGGGGGCTTGTGTCTCTGTGCGGCCTTAATGTGAAACATCAGCTGACACTCAGAGCCCAGCTCGACCCACACACACACATTCTTGAATGCAGCTCGGCTTACCACAGTTCTCTTCAGGTGGGTTTGTCTGTGACAAGCGTACAGCTTGTTAGTCCAAAGTTGCACAGTTGCAGTGACGTGCCTGTTGGTCTATACTGGCCTCCAGCATGAGCCTCGGCCCTCTCAGAAGAGAGAGAAGAGAAGAGAAGAGAAGAGAAGAGAAGAGAAGAGAAGAGAAGAGAAGAGAAGAGAAGAGAAGAGAAGAGAAGAGAAGAGAAGAGAAGAGAAGAGAGTTTACTGAGAAGTGATGAGTCAAGATGCAAGACAAAACAAAAATGGATCAAAAGAAAGGAGAACTGATGAGACGAGAAGAGAAAAGTCAAGAAAAGATGACAAGTGAAGAGGAGAAAAGATGAGAGAAGATAACACTTAAGAGGAAATTAATTTAGTAGTGAGATGAAGTCAAGACAAGAGAACAGAACAGACAAGATGAGCAAAAAATCTGGAGAGATGAGAAGTGGTGAGAACTGATGAAAGGAGACTAAATAGAATCAGATACAAAGAAATGAGACAAGAGGAGACAATGAGAGAGGCATTAAATAATACAAGTTGAAAGAAAAGAGCCTGTAAAATAAGATAATGGGGGAAAAAAGTGAGATCTGAAGAGATGCTAAGAGATGTGAAGATATGGGGAGGAGGACAGTTAGGACAAGAAAAGAGTCAAGAAGAATGGATGACACAGATGACACTGTGACAAGAAGAGTCATGGTGAGATGTAATGAGAAAAGAATAAACATAACTTAGAAGTTAGAAAATGAGACAAACCTGTTTTTTTTTTGTTTCCACTGGGTCCTGGACTAATCCCTTTACCATGTCGTATTTAAATGTTTCAATAGTCAATTTCTGTCCACTTTAGATTTATATCAAAGCAAATAGTGCTAAAGTTAAAAAACTTAAAGTAGAGGCAATGATTTGGTGAAGTGGAGCGTGTCTCATCACTAAGATCTCAGTTTGACCTACAAGGGAAAGCAGACTCAGGTCAAACATCTCAAGAAACACAGCTGGTAGTGCTTAAATGTGGATGAATCAGAGGCTTGAGTTAAGTCTCCATCCTTTCAGCACTTTGTATTGCTTTGGGGTGATAGATCACAAAAACACCTATACCAGGTGTGCAAATGTCTCACGGATGACTTTATGTACTCCAGGAGATTAAAACAGCTCGGAAAGTTTCTCACAGCACATGCTAGCACAGCTATACCTTCCACATATGCACCATAAAGTTCTCATAATGATTTTGCTATCTTCTTTTGCTCACTCCTCCTGTCAACCTCTATAACCTCACCCAGGTATTCATCTTTATCTGCTATTGCTTCAGACGTCCTGCCGAAATGGGATGAATCTAAAGGCAGGGGCGAGGAACGGCATCAGGGGCCCACACTAGTTGCTGGGAAATCAGAACGCAATTGTGCTTCATAAGTGAAAGGTACATGTGGTGAAGAGTGACAATAGTGGCTGTGTAATCCCTTTATGAAAAGCAAATTGAAGTTCATGCTTGAATACAGCTTGCAAAATGGCCCGAATTCAAGACATCAAGTGCTGCGGGCGAACGTGGGGAGGGGTAATTTATGACAAGCAATTTTAAGGCACAATGCCGCGATGACCGCTCATCTGCAGAGACGTACGTGGCGGGCATATCTTTTTTTAAGCTAGTCATTAAGGCTGACACCTAGAGACACAGAGTGAGGGGAAAAGGATTTCGGAATTATTAATTTATAACAGAGAGCCATCCAAGCCTTTTCATGTTTAATCGCTCGTTCCCTTAATAGGAATGTTTTATATTCCGTTTTACATGACAGCGTGTCATTGGGTAACAAAAGAAAACAACCAACCCCGGCACTTTTGAACAACACGCTAAACGGGAAACCTGGGAAAATTTATCACGTCTGGTGCATGGCTGATCTCTTCCATCAATGCCAGAAAGAAGTCTCTCCGAGGGTCTCTAAATCCCACGTTAAAAGACGGCTATTACATAGACATTAACCGCTTTGTTGGACATGTTTGACAGTGTCGGAGTGTGTTTATGCAGGGCGTATATCTGAAAGACACATAATATGTCATGAGAAGCTGGCTTGTTTCCAAGCTAAACATGTCATTATGTGTCTAGCACCCAAGATCTCCTCAACAAAACACAAAAGAGTCTCCATTCAGGGGCTCAAATTTGGACAAAACAGGCCATGAATTTTTAAAATGACAGTTGAGTAGAGTATGGTTGAAATGGGATTGAGTGTAGACGTAACGGTCACTATCTCGGTGAATAGAAAGTTTGTCTTTGGCTGTTAAACACAAAAGCTTCCTATACCTCCTCCTCCCTGACGTGAAGCTACAGATTGACATGAGACACCACTGTTAACCTTTACCAGTTGAGGCAGAAAGCATGTGTGATCTTTGTGCTGATGGGTAATGACTCACAGAAGGGTCTCTAAGGGATTTCACATGTCTTGTGTGTGGAGGTGCAGGCATTCATCCAACGGTTCCTGATAATTGGACAACATATGGAGGCTTTTTCTTATCATTGCAGAGATCAATGCAGTCACAGATTGCGCCCTAATTTCATGATAACAGCACTGCCCTCTTCACCTAAAGGAATAAAATGAAAAATCTGTTTTCTTATGATCACCTTCGTGTTGTTCAAGCTTTACAATAGAAGATATTTTCTTCCAGTTATTCGCATTGATTACGTAACTAAATATAAAGATTAAGAATTTAAGCTTCAAAACGATGAAAACGAACAGTAAAAATGCTTTTTTACATACAGTATAAGATTTTAAACATAAAACAATTTAAATCTAGTTATTAAAATATCAACTTAAAACCTCATGACTTTTTTTTAAGTAAAGTGGTTATACTGAAAACCATGCAACAGATTTGTCTGAGGAATACACAAAAGATATTATAATTATTGAAAATCTCCAAAACTTTCAAGCAAAACTTTCTGATCGTTTTTCCCCACAGTTTACACTTTAAAATAAAATGTCTATTACAAAAAAGACGTTCTATTTAACTTCTGCTCCAGTTATTATGTTACATGCTGTTTATTTGTGATTATTTATCAAATTATTATTTTTTTGCTCTGTTCCGCATTTACTCCTTAGAAATTTAGCAGTTTAGACATACTTAAAATATCTTGAATGTGAAAATCATATAGGTTTGGAATGATATGAGCAAGTTACCATATTAAATTTTGCCTAACCTTGCATCCTTTAAGAGGGTTTGCACCTGAAATCCTGCCGTTTGTCTTTGTGACTGTGACCTCTTTCTCTGATGACCTTACTCTAATCCAGTGTACCTTCTTTCTTGCTCCAACCACCATACCTGCTCACGACCTGTGACCTAAGACCACGGTACACCAATAAAGAAAAGACCCCAACAGACAGAGACAAACAGAACTTGTGCTGGACTTGTGTTTGCGAGGCATTACTTCAGCTCCACACAGTCCTAAATCCTCCATGCAAAGTGGCAGGTCATTGATATCAAGGTGACACCAGCCTTCACGAACACTCTCGTGATGTGATGGGAGGGACAGACAGGAGAGAAGCTCAGGGCCACTTTCTTTAAGCTCCATTAAGCTCAGTGGCAAATCATACCCTAATACCTGTTGTCACGACGGATTCACTGGAGTGAAAATGCTTTTCCAGGCCACCGGGTGAGACACACACACACAGCACCCTCGCTCACACGCTGTTATTCACTTACTTAAATTTATAAGCAGGCGATACTACGTGACAGGCGTGCAATCTCCCTGAGTAACCACAACACCTCTGATGCTTGAAGACATAGCACTGACAGCAGTGTTGTGTGCTGGACTTCTGAAATGAGGAGGTGAAGCCTCTATCTGGCTTTGGTTATCTTTGCTTTATTTTTGTTTGATGTTTACACAGGGAAATGGAACATCGTTTACCTTAAATATAGATAATCAACAAGTAAGCCATATTAAATTATTTTGACTCAAACAATATTATGCAGGTGTGTGGATTTTTGTGGAGGCTTCTCACATTTTGGTTAGGAACGCAAATGTACAGAATAGATACATTTTACATTTAGTACATTTTAGACATATTAGTGAAAATTAGAAAATTATGTCAAAATAACATACAACATACTGACTATAAGAAACTTTGCAAGTATATGTCAACTTATTCTATGAACCCTAAACCTACCCTACACTGAGAGTTAGTAGACATGTAGTTACAAATTAATGTGAATTAGTTGACATGTAGTTACTTATAGTAAGTAGAATATAGTCTAAAGTGGACTACCAAAATAAAGCCTAACCCTTCTTCTGCTTTTTTTGCTTGCTAACTGATGCATAGTAGGGCATCCAATGTGCATATTTAATTATATTCTAAGAAATCATGTATGTGAAGACCCACCTGTCTTTCTTCTGTGTGTGTGCTGTAGAAGTACAAAGCCAAACTCAAGCACAAAAGCAGAAAGGCAGCTAAATAATGTCATTCTCACAGTAGCAATCTCACTGAATGGCTGAATGCGTTTGGTGGTCTTGCCAATCTTTTCGGCCTCAACGTTACAATGGCAACTAATTTTCTCAGCCCACTGTTTCTAAGCAACCGGATACAAAACCACCTCCCTCATGATTTGAGAGATGCCATGGGCACTGGGACATGATTATCACTGCCTCTTATCTCACATCAAACCGATACCCAATTTCGGAGCGATTTTCGCCAACCAGCCCAAGTTGGCCCAAATGAGAACATTTACTATACCGTAAAGTCGAGATAGCGTGAACTCGAAACGAAACAATGAATTTTGAAATTTGCTCGGCTTAATATTTGATATGGGGACTTGCTCGGCTGGTGTGCCCTGGGAGAGAGAAAGCAGAGGGAAAAGCAAACGCATCTGCCACCAAAGTCAGAGAGCTTAGCATGACGCTGTTGTGAGGCTGCCACACCGCCAGGCTCTTCATCTGACAATAAATCTTTCATCTTGGAGCAGGAGAGGGAGCAGATTCCTGGCTAAACCTGCTTTGAGAGAAGGCCACATCCCTCTCACCAGATCACACTGAAAGTATTAATGTGCCCGTGTACACACGCACAATTTGCCATAAACATTCTCCTGAAAGCTCATACCAATAAGGCTGTTTCCATTTGACAGTGTTGGGGGTGATGCGGAACAAGCAGCATGCATTAGATAATCAGATTTAGTTTTTTAAAAGGATCGTTCACATGTGCTCCAACATTGCATGAGTTTATCAACATAAAAGAAGATATTTTTAAGAAAGCGGATGACCAGATCATTTCTGGTTCCCATTTACTTTTATAGTTTTTATAGAAAAAATAATATAGGTTTAGAGCACAGGTCTGGATGACAGGATTTTTGTATTTGGGGAAACTGCACCTTACAAAATCATATTATTATTTTTATTTAGGTCTGCAATGCAACATCTAGACATTTCCCCAATAATGAAAAAATCATTAAGAAAATGCATGGGAAAAAATACTTGTCCAAACCTGAAAAAATATTTGAATAATATTATTAATAAATGAAAGAAAAATCATAGTGTAAAATGTAAATAGCATATTACTTTTAACAAAAATCTATGATGTAACCTTAAAGTGCCTCTTTTACGATATTTTTAAGCCTCCAAATATTGTTTTGGGAGTCTCCTACTTTCATGTATTTGGTCTACGAACTTCCATGTGTTCATAACCTGGTGTTATTATTCCATCATATTGACTTTCACACCACACGGACTGTTGTACACCACCTGGGACTCAATCTCACACACTCTCACCTGATTACACAGCTGCATCCGTTCAGACACACTGTACTTAAGCAATGAACTTCCTCTGATCTCGACTGTGTCATACATGTTCACCGATGTTTTGACCCTGCCTGAGTTATGACCACGTCTCTTAATGAAACCTTGCAGAAAGATCCACACTTCGCAGATCGTTTACGTTCAAATACAGCTACAAAATGCATGGCAGGCAATATTGGAAATGGCATAACAGGGGCACTTTAAATGTAATATTGTTAAAACTAAATAACACAACAATGTAAAACTTTACACATTTATTTTCCAAACCGCATAGAGGCTGGAGGCAGGGAATCACCCTGCACGTAACAGTTAATGTTAATGCTTCTCAGCACTGTTAATTGGACTTCTACAGAAAGCAACAACAAAGAACTTCAAAACAGAAGCCTTGAAGTGAACAGGACAGAAAAGAGCAAATAATGAAGTCAAGTTAATTGGTTACACCAGAAACATTTCTCATCATCTCTTTCTGTTTGTATTTGGACAGAGGCTCAGCAGATCCCTCAGTTTCAGCTCAAGTGAATGTATGTTCTGGTGGACGTGTAAAGTTCGCTCATAACCTAGATCATAATACAGTCATATCCTAAAGCTCTCATAGTCCCCAACCCTTAATAGACTTCCAGTGTCGTTATTGTTAACTAAAACTAAAACTAAAAAAAAGTTAGCACATGAAAAACTAAGAAAACTAGAAAGATAAAGCAAGAAAATCACATTAAAAATGACTTAAACTCAAATTAAATGAAAACTATTTCTAATGAAACAAATAAAAGCCGATTCGAATCATTAATAAATACAGTAATGCTAAAATTGCACCGCTCCATCCACATTCAAGTCAAAAAAAACCCTAGGCACTCGAACGTCTCTAGACTTTATAACAAACAGTCTCTCTTGATACTCTATACACCGAACGCAGCAGTGCGTCTGGGCCCCAGAAGATGCTCTACAGCTAGCCGACAGAAGCTGTTCCTCTGTGGAAATGAAAAATTATACATCCCAAAGAGTGCAACACACAAACCCTATTATTATTCTAAAAGCAATTTAATTCTCGCCAAAGAATTATGAGGAATGAATTGGCAATTTAATCTGGTGCATTTCCATAGAACATGTACTCAATACAGTGGAACAAGATAAACAAAAAAATGAACGTCGGCTGATAATGGGGGAGCAGAGTAATAACCATTAGCCTGTTTTTAATGGGCCTTACTGAGACATACTCAGTTCCAGAAAGAAAGAGAGGAAAAAAAATAGCACTAATGAACATGTGCTTCACGGTGCTTGAGACCCTGTGTCCTCTGCAGATGAAACATTTCTGTGTGTTTTTCACTCTCACTCTTTCTCTATGCCAGTTTGCTTCGCTACGGCCTCAGAGGTGGTTCCTAATGGCTTACAATGTGTTAGAATCTGAGATCAGAGCAATTTAACCTACTTGACGTTGAACCTGGAGACTCCAGCTCATCAGAGAACATCCTGCCCCAGAGGAACATTTAGTTCTCAGAAGCTGATCTTTCTTAGCACAAGAGGAAATTTATCTCGGGCGTCGAAGATTACTTAAACAATGAGACGATTGTTAACATGTCTCAAGATTGGTTTTAAGTGATCTGATCATTTAGAATCCATAATATTTTTGTGGTCTGATTATTCAAACCATAATCAAAGCATTGTTGTTATTAAAGGGGTCAATTTTTTCTTTCTCTTTGGAGCATTACACGTTGTTAGTGCATAGATAAATAAGATCCCGAAAGTTGCAAAGACTAAAGTCTCAAAACCAAAACCGTTACAGAGAGAAACAGTAATGTACAGTATGCGGAAAATAATGGAAAAAACACATTGTATTACACCAAATACACAAAATAATGTTCTTTTTAGCAACATCATATGACCCCTTTCATTTTAATTGTTTGAAATGAAGCTGAAACAAAGTTTAAAAAAATAAATATAATATAATATTAATAATGAAGTGAATTGAATTAAGTGAAAGTTACTCCATTTACTAAATACTAAAACTACTAAATTATTTTAACAAATACTTAAAAACTACTAAAAAGCACAAATCAAAATCATTAAACCTTAAACTAACAACAAAATATATAAAATAATTAAAAATACTATGATGGAAAATAATGCTAAAATCACTTGGTTAAAAGCAGTCGGTTTTAAATGTGCTAATATATATATATTTTTAATTTTAATACAGGTTTTGCTCAGAAGCAGATATGTTCCTTATTTCATGTCATTTCTAGGAAAAACAATTATTTTAAAGAGATTAAAAGATTTGTGATTTCCCTTCTTCTGGACAATGTTCATTGCAACAGAAAAAGCCAAACAAACAAGAAAGAAATTGGGTTTAAGGCTCAGATGAAAAATCTAAAGCTTATTTTATGCTTATTGATTTCTTCTCATCTTTTATTTGAGAAGGGGATTTTGATCTTTTGATTTTACTTTTCATGGCCTCTTTTATGTTTTCTTTATTTATTTTGGTGGGTCTGATGTGGCCCTGAGAGGAGTGTGTGTGTGTGTGTGTGTGTTTTGTTTGTTTGCATGCATCTGTTTTTGAGCCATAATGAGCGGCTCATATGAATAATTATTTTTAATCAATACTTTCGCTTCATTTATATTGTATGATTGTTTAATTTTTGACTCCATTTAGAATTTCTAAAGGAAAAAAAAAACCTAAAACCCAACAACAAAGCGGTCCTCATCCAGCAAATTCATGATGTTAAATGACACAGTTTCAGTCAAAGTCAGCTCCACATCTATCTTTCATGGGTAAGGAAGTCCCAGAATGCAGTGCAACAAGCCCAGTAAAAAAATGCTGATTAAATATATGCTCTGACTGTTTACACAAAGCACAAATTGTACCTTGTTGGAAAAGGCTGCTTGGATGCAAAATGCTAAATCTATTTTTTTTCCAGTGCAAAAGCTTATTACAAAATGTATTAAAAAGTGCAATAAATCCATAAACATAGTTAAATATAAATTGTAAACTAAGTGCAAACATCTCTGTTTAAGAAAACATAAAAATACAGACCGAAAAAAAAACAAAAAAACACAACAAAATTACTAAATATTTAAATAAATGTTAAATATAGAATATAAAAAGTGATTCAAAACATTAATAAAAACTATTATAAAATAACACTAATATAAATTTGATGGACATATATTGACCCTGAATCACAAAACCATTTTTTAAGTAGCATAGGCAATAGCAAACAATATATTTTATGGGGAATTTTTGTATATGTTGTAAGTTTCCTACTGTAAATATATCAAAAACATAATTTTTGATCAATAATATACAATGCTAATGATTTAATTAGGACAACTTTAAAGTGCCACTATTATGGATTTTTGAAAATGACTTTTCATGCAATGTAACACATAAACTTGAAAATGCACCATGTGTATTGTCTTTCAAAAGAAAGAGTTCAGACATTCTCAGCCAAATACTGTTTTATCCTAACAAACCATACATCGACAGAAAGCTTATTTATTGCGCTTCCACGTAGTGTACAAACATCACCCTTAATATTGGTTTTGTGGTCCAACATCGCATATATATTTTTATAATCAGTAAAATCTCTACATCTACATCATGTTTTACCGCCGACTTCAAACACAAGAATGTCAGCATCCGTCACTGTCTGATTTTATTGAACCGTAAAGGTAAAAACACACACCGCAACTCCACACAGCTCACCTGTCAGAGCATGAGAAGAGATATCTTCCAGAAATACAGAAAGGACAGATGTAATAAATGAAAAGAGTCAGTCTGGCGACGGCCTTCTCGATGGCCTGTTATCATCAGAGGAACGCCTTTGCCTCACAGCTAACCTTTAAACAATGCACACCTCACATGAACACCGGTCCCGCTCTTCACACACGCGCTGGCCTTGCCTGTCTTTATCCAGAGAGTAAAAACCCAAAACATCTGTCAAGGAACGCCATCAAGGCCCACTTAATGGAGATCCGCTTTCCGTGAGAAGTCGTTTTTCTCCAACACACACACACACACACACCCACACAAGCTAATCTCATTATTACTGCAACTATCACCCTCCAGCTTCGCCACTTTTTTTGAGCTAACTCCGCTCGACTCTTAACTGGAAGGAAATCCCAGACTGCTTTGCTGGGCCCGCCCCAAGCGGCAGAACTGGACTGGAGGAGCTTAGAGAGGATTTCAATACATGCACCGCACTCCCTGCAGTTAAGTGGCGTCTCCCCACTCCGGGGATAATCTGCGGGAGAGATGCTAAATCAGCTTCCGCGGGAGCGCAGATCCTCTTGTGGTGTCTGCGCCTTAAACTGTGTTCATAAAGCACAATCAAGCCAAGGGCTGGCACTGGAACTCGTGTGAGATACGGGCATTAGGACAGCGGGCCGGTTCCAAGACTTCTCCAGTTCTTAAGGACGGTCATGTGATGCTAATACCAGTCAGTAGTCATCAGTCTGAACTTATGAATAACTTATGAGGAACTTTACACAGTTTTAGCAGCATCGGTTTTCTATATTTCTCCAGCAGAAACCCTCACATCTACTTCATCACGTTTGATCGGTTTTGCTAAGCAACCATTGCTCCGCTGAGTTGCACAGTGATGCAAAAGCTACATAAAAGGATAACTTCATCACTTATCAGACCGAGCCCAAAAGCTTTAATCGCAGAAAAATAGTTGCCAATTTCTGTTTTCACTGAATTCAAATAGTGAACTATTTCGGCAAAAGGCCCTTTTCATTAGTTTTACTCACAGCTGCTCTTTATTTTGTACTTTTTGTACTATGTGCTATTTTAGTACCTCTAAACTTTCACATAATGTGGAACTGCTGGTAACCCAGCATGCTTTTCTGTCTCGCCGAGCATGTAAAAGTGTGTGAAACCGGTTTAGAAGGGTATTCATTGTTGAACGCAAGTTTGAAGTACAGTTCACTGTAATATTGCATATTATGCATGTATTACTGTTGTTGTGCTGTATAGTGAGCAACTGATTTGTTATCGATACATTTTTTTAAAAATACCTTAAAGGCTCTGTTTGCTTCTTCTCATATATTACATTGCGCGTGTGTGTACGTGTGTGTGTACGTAAGTGTGTGTCAGGCGCATACGAACACACAATGTGTCCAACTCAGGACTTTTAAAAATACTTGAGTGACTGAGATCTGGCCAGCCAGCAGCTGTTCGTCCCATTTAGGCAGCACAGCCGTCCCAACTTAGCGATTAAATATAGCACATCTGCAGTGCCACTGAAAACTGCAGCCTCATCCAGTGATGAAGCAGATCCTCAGCACCAGTCACCCGAGGTGAAGAGCGATATTCCACTCTACAGACACTAACCGAGGCAGCAGGTGCTGCTCACGTCGCCTATTTGAAGCTCCCAGCTTCGGAAGCCGATTCTGATGCGGGAGATAATGGGTAAATCTAACTTTAGCCTGCGAGTGAAAGCTGTGGCGGTGTGTTTCACCTTGGTGCATGGACATAATGAGGGGAGTGGGGACAGAAGCAGGGGAGGGGGAACTCCAATTCTCTAATGGCATCTACTGCTCTGGAGAGAAAGAGAGATAGAGAGAGAGATCGAGGCAGATGTGTTTTCGGCAGTGCTATAAAAAAGTGCATTTTTATACATAGGTAAAAAAAAAAGACATTTCCTAAAGCAGCTGAGGTGCATAATAAGGAGCCGCAGTCTTAGATTGCTGTGGCTGCCAGCTTTATAAATGTGACCTTGCCTACTAAGTTGACAAAGGAAACTGAGGGTCCACACACACACAAACACACAGCCCTTCAGTATTCATTATTCATGTGACCTCCTTCATTTTGGGCATTCTGTCCACATTTTAAACACCACTGGATCTCATTTGGATGTTGGCAGTTGGTGGGGTTACATCTCTCTGAGCTGCATCTTTAATATTGTTTGCTGTTTTGTTTAGTTGTCCATCTCTCCACTTTCTCCTCTCCCTCTTGCCTCCAGTCCGTTTCGTTTGAGGGGCTGAAGGCTGACAAGGCCTCTGGCGACAGATCCTGCGCAAGCTGCTAATCACGGACTCTCTTCACTGATCTCACTTGATGTGCAGAGTCCAGTCTATTAAAAATAAAAAATAATTTTACTTAGCACTAAAAAGATTTGGTCTGTAAATGTTTTTTTTATGTTGTAGAAAATCTCTATAATGTTTAACAAGGCTGCATTTATTTGGTCAAAAACACAGTAAAGACATGATTGTGAAACCATTATTGTGAAATGAGATTATATTTTTAATATATTTGTGGAAACATTTTCTCAGGATTCTTTAATGAACTGTGTTTTTATAAAAAAAAAAAATAAAAAAAATAAATATATATATATATATATATATATATATATATATATATATATATATATATATATATATATATATATATATCCTACTTTCAATTATTTTATTTTTATATTACATTTATATTTTATATTTAATATTTTTGTTGTTACTCTACATTTGCATTTACATCATTTTCACCCTCAGGCGGTATTTTTAAGCACTTTGAAACTGTAAAACATTCTTATTCTAGTTATTTTTACCAGTTTTTCCCTACTTTGTTTTTACAGCTATAAACAAAATAGTAATAAAATAATCAGCAAATTACTAACAAAAAAAAAAAATCAAATTTTCAGGTCTATACTACTCAACTATAGTAAGAAACATAAACAACATGCAATGAACTATGAACAGCCCCTAAACCCATTCTGTGTGTTTTCACTATTATTTGTTATTATTACAGCTGCAAAGCATGTTGGGTAGTTGTCATATTTAGACCTAAACACAAACCTAAACCAATTCTTTGGATGAAGATAGAAATGTAAAAAAAATGTGCACGCTAAACACTATTCAACAAGCTTTATTGATAAGTTCTAAGTATGCTTTAATTATGGTTTAATCCGAAAAAAGGGTACAAAAATGGTAACATTTCTCATGTGAAAACATATAGATAATGTTGTTAGATTAATAGCATCTGGTGTGGTCATTTTAATGCTTTATGAAATAGTGAAGTGTAGCGAGTGTGTTTAATAGCTAGTGTATTTTGAAGTGGGAGTGTTTAGTGATCTTGTGGGATGCCGCTCTCTGTTAATAACTTCAGATTTTTCAAACGTCAGTCACTGGTCGGTCTAGATGAAGTCGGAAAAGCAGGTTGAGCTGTGAAACTTGTGGTCTGTGGTGCAAAAAAGTGATGAAATGATGAAATGGAGCAGTAATGATTCCACTATAATTCCTCTGCCCTTCACATTTTGCCACCAGTCTGACAAATCAGAGTGCAGAAATGAGGTGGGCCGCATTGACTATGCAGGGCTGATCAAAGACAATGTGTTGTTTTGAAAAAGCGAGAACAGAAGGAGACGCAGCACAAAGGAGGATGAGAGAGCGCTGTGGAGAAGAAGGGAAAAAGAGAGGGAAAAGTTTTAATAATGCAGCCTCGATTCTGCCGTCCAATTAAGTATAAAATATTCAGTCTGTGCACCCTTCTCCGTGGCGTGGCACAAACGACAGCAGACCAAAGCTGATGTATAAGCGAGCACGTGTGTGTTTGTGCACGCGATGGTGTGATGAACGGCAGAATCCGTCAGGAGCAGTTACACCGAGCCAGCGATCACAAAACCCAAAGACGGATAAATCCTCTTGTGACGTCAACTCAACCGTTTAGGCCTGTGACACTCGCAGTCTGGGAAAAGCGGTGGTGAAACGTGCGTCAGATGGTTTTATCCTTTCATGGCATCCAGTGAAACGTATGTTTCGTGACAGTTCCTTATTTGGCCAAGGAAAGCCAAGGGAGGAATGTTTTGTGCATCTAAAGTGTTTTTACCAGCTGTTCTGAAGAATCACTGCGTGGAGTTGAAAGAACGGTGATGTTCAGACTGCTTCAAACATCCCATCAAACACAGTGTGAAGTAAAAGTCCTCAGCTATCAATCTTCACTACCCATATGTTGGCTTATAGACCTTCATTGGTTTCAGATTATTTGATTTAGAAGCCTTAATGCATTAAGAATCTTATCTTATGGCTTAATGCATTTATTTCAAATCCACTTTTTTCAGCTTACTTTGACTCACTGATTCAAAACGATTCACTGATTTAGTTATATCCAGTTTGATTCAGTTTAGCTTGTTTCAATTAGATTTATTTCACTACAGGGCAGATATTCTCTATTTTAGTGTTTTCAGTTAATTCAGTTAAGCTCTTTTCTATACAACTGAATTGTGAATTGTTGTTAATTGTAGTTAATTGCAGTTAGTTTACTTTCATTTAAAGTCTACCAAATCAACTTGACTTTTATCAACTTTGAATCACTGATTCAAAATTATTCATTGATTTAGTTACATTCAGTAAGATTCAGTTCAGTTTGTTTCTATTGGATTTCTTTCTCTTCAAGGTAGTTTTAGTTTTCACTTAATTCAATTTAATTGTGAATTGTAGTTAGTTAATTGTAGTTAGTTTAGTACGTTTAGTTGGTAACACTAAGTTGTTTTTTGTTTTGTTTAGTTGATTTGTTAATTAACGTGAATGAACAATGAACACTATCTATTACACTCGTTATTATTCGTTTGTTAATGTTCAGAGTGCATTAACTAATGTTAACAAACAAAATGTGTCATTTTAATAATGCATTAGCAAATACTGAAATTAAATGAGATTAATAAATGCTGTAGAAGTATTGTTTCGTGTTAACTAATACAATTAACTAATGTTAACTAATGAACCTTATTGTAAAGTGTTAGTTTTATTTCTACCAAGACCATCAAGTCTATCAAATCCAATTCAGTGCTATTTCACTATTATACAGTATTAAAATTTTTATAGCATTTTTTATATAAATATATATAAAATCATATGATGTTATTATTTAATTTTATATATTTAGTTTTCATTTTAGGTAAATTTTTAATAGTTCTGATTTTGTCATTTTTATTTGCTTTTATATAATTTTCAGTAATACATTTCACCCTAAATGTATTTTGGCTAATTTACTTTCTCATTTTCCTTCTGTTTAAGTTTTTGTTTTTATCTAATATTTATTTTATTTATTTGATATCTATATTATTACTATTGCTCATTTCATTGTTTCACCTGTATTTAAATGAACAAAAAGGTGTATATTTCATATATAGCAATTTTTATACAAACATAAAACGCACGCCGACTCACACACGCACCAGATACAGTGAAAAATATAAGAAAGAAAACACAATCCCTTACAAATGCATGATCATTTGAAGGTCCTTCTGCTTCGGCTCCTCGTAGCATTAAAGTCAAATAAAGGTGAGCTCTCACTCTCTCCCTCAGCAGCACCCGTCAATGACATCATTCTTCGGCGGGCACATTTTAGGGCCCCACCGCGGCACCGTGCCATTTTCTAAACATCATGAGCGGGGAGCAGAAGAGCGAGTTTGAGGTGGATCAGCATTCAGCTCGGGTCGCCCGATTCTGAGCATCGCCCGTCTGCTGGCAGTGACAGATCGTCTGCTGCTCGCGAGGGCCTGCTTCATTTTACCCCGCTTGTTTCCCCTGCACTCCTGCCTCATTGTTTCTGAACCCTGACAAAAGTGACCGGTACAGAATATACATTTTCACAGTCTGCTGACCTGCTGCAAACGCACGGGGACTCTCTCTGCCGAGGAGGGAAATGAGGACTGACAGAAAGAGAAAAAGGTTAAAAACAGCGGGAAAGGACTGACGAGGAAGATGACTCGCCATTAGAGGGAGGAATATACATCGGAAAGATGATTAAAGCGTAATCAAGGTTATCACCGCTGATTAAGCCCAAAATGATTTTGATTTAAATTTTCTATTTGAATTGCTCTCAATAGGTATTTTAATGGCTGAAAAAAAAAGACTGAAGTGAAAATTTTGCGTCTATTTCCAAAATAACACAATTTTCTTCTGATTAAGATGCATTTATGCTTAAAGCAATTAAACAGATGTCAGCTAGAGACTGTACTATTTGTTAATACAGTAGTATTACAGTAGTATGATCTATTTAGTAAGGTTTTAACAAAAAAAGAATCTGTCAAAGGGGTAAAAAAATATTTTCTGCAAAATGCAAAAGTCTTTTTTAGCAGCTTACACTCTAAATATTTGTCACACGATTTCTGAAAGCTGGCACACAAACAGCAGAAGCACACACCAGAGATGCAGAACCATACACTATGTCAAGCTAGAATTAATATTATGGCAAAGGTGTTTGCAAATGTCTACTTTTTAAATTGAATTTGTGCGTAAAGTTTAGGAAAAAAAAGTTTCGAAAATGTTTGCAAGCAGTTGGAAAAAACTGTAAGCAGCACAATTGATTTCAATATTGGTGATAATTAGAAATGTTTCTTTTTACAACAAAATTTTCCGAAGAATGTGACAATAAAGGCTGGAGTAATGGCTGGTTAAAATTCAGCTTTGACATCAGAAGAAGAATATACATTTTAAAATGTAAAAAAATAGAAAAATTAATAAAAATACATGCACATGTGTCTGTGTGACTGAGTGTGCTGCTGTTCAACACTTTTGGGTCGGTAAGATTTGTATAAAAGAGGTCTGTTCATCACCAAATCTGTATTCTTTTGATCAAAAAAGAAGTAGAAAAATACGATTACAATTTATAACAATTCTTTTTATTTTATTATATTTTGAAATGTTGTTTATTCCTTTAGTGTGAATTTTCAGCAGCCATTATTTATTGCCAAATATTCCAGGAATTATTATAATATAACATAATATAATATTATCGTAAAATATATAATTATAGCTAAAGAACAATTGTAAGGGTTTTTTTAAGATGTCTCCTCCTTGTCCCATAAGAGTCTTCTTTCTGGCTCCTCCCAGTTCTTTCATTACTTCCACTGACCCAGATCCTCTCCACGACAATCTGGAAACCCTTCTCACCTGCTCTCTCTCTCTCTCTCTCTCTCTCTCTCTCTCTCTCTCTCTCCCTCTCTCTCTCTCCCCCTCTCTCTCTCTTTCCCCGCTGCAGTGCTTCTGTCCCTGTAGCAGCTCCGCAAAGTCAAAAGATCCTGGGAGTGTGTGGAAGTGTACCAGCGTACCAGCATGTTTACATTAGAGTAGTATGTAGAATTAATATGCAGATTAAAGAGTAAAGGAGGAATTCCAATGCTATTGGGAGTTGTAGAAGAAAAACAAAGAAAGGTAAATCACCTCAGTCACGCACTGAGAGGATGATAACCAGATGTTTGGCTGGGGGCAGTTTACTCACCCTCTCATTGTCCCAGACCTGTTCATATTTATTTACAATTTGACAATTCTTTCGTTAATTACCACCTCGTCATTCCAAACCTGTAAAACCTCTGTTAATCTTCAGAACGCAAATTATTAACACAATATTTGTATTCAGTCTGAGAGCTTTTCTGACCCCGTCAGTGGTTCAATCGTAATTGCATGATACTATTTTAACAATGTCCTTACTACATTTCTGTGTCTTGAATGTTTCAGTTGCATTGCTGTCTATGGAGGGCCCGAAAGCTTCCCAGACTTCGACAAAACGATCTTAATTTGTGTTCACAAGATTGACAAAGGTCTCACAGTTTTAGAATTAATCAACTAATTAATGACATAATGGTCATTTTTGGGTGAACTATCGCTTTAAAACATCCCTTCATAGATAACCTGGTGCACGTTTTTACATTTTGAGAACAAAAAGCCAGTTTGTGGAGAAAAAAAAAATAAAGAAAAGAAATCTCTAAGTGCTGGCAAACGATTAATCGCCATTAATGGCATCCAATATTTGTTTACATGATATATGTGGGTTTACTCTGAATTTATATATTTTGGGGCGAAACTTGGGGTCTTACTTGGTGACCAGAAACATATTTGTGTGTGTGTGTGTGTGTGTGTGTGTGTTCTCACTCTGCCTTAGGCAAGGGGAATGGCGTGGCCAGTGTGCAACAGAAATGTATAATTACTGGTACAGAGATAAAGGGGGATTGAAAGATAAAAAAAAAAAACTTTTACAAGGATAAAGATGGCTATTGGTCTGACGACTGCTCATAATCAGACCGCATCTCTGTCTCCCCCATGTGTCTAAAAACAACACTGCTGCTAATAACAAAATATACATAGTACGGTCTCATAAGATAAAATCGATGTTTCTTTAATATACACTTCCATTGTGCAATGCAATTAACGATAGGCCAGAATCAGGCATCAGTATTTGGACTATCACGTGAACCATCGAGTCCGCGGCAATCAGATGAGAAACGCTGCGATGTTTTTATAGTGCCACTTAGTTTCCTCTGAAAAAAATGACATTGCACCTTTAACAGTTGCCATATTTATTCGCCACATTTATACCCGTCCTGCTAGCCATTACAGTGATTTGTACACCGTATTTTAAGATGCTAAAAATATAGAAGCGTGCACCCTGAACGGTCTGTGTCATTGTCTCTGACGCTTGAGTCATTCATCTCCTCCGCGTTTGACCGTCTCCCCGGCTGACCTTCGCCTGCTGTAATCAGAAGCCGATGGCAGCACGCAGTCGTTCGCCTTGGCAAACGCTGTGAATCCTGACCTCTGCTGGATGGATTGCCTCCCATTCTGTTATACAAGCATAACTCACGGGGCATGTTTGGTTACAAGCCTGTCAGGGGCCGGAGGAAATCAGGGTCGGATGTTGCCACACTGATATCTCTTCTGGAAGGGCTGGATAGAGATAGACTAGAACTTGTGCTTCTCAAGCGGTGGATAGCAAGGCAGACGTGGGTTGCCGGGTTGGCTGATGGGATTGTTGACAGCGAGGGGAAAAAAAAATGTTACATGAAAACGATAAAATGTACAAGCCTAAGCAAAATATGCTAAATAAACTCATAAAGTTGTACAAATATTTTGCCCGTGTTGTGGTATGTAGTTGATGAGCATCCAGTCAAATTCTACAATCTTGTTATTTTCAATAAGATAATACATTTAATTCAAAAACATTTAATCAGAAACTATTTTTAATGACAGTTTAGAAAATCTTTCATTTTAAATGCAAATACCATTATTAAATTATATATAATCTTAATATTATATATAATGTTACATTTTAGAATGTATGTGTGTGTGTGTGTGTGTGTGTGTGTGTGTGTGTGTGTGTGTCTGCATTTTCCTGTATCGTGTATTGTGTAAATACAAAGAAATATTAAATATCCTTATAAGTAAAAGGATCATTTTAGAACAAATAATCAATATAATAATATATTAATTGTAAATGAATGTGCTATATGGATTCTGACTGTAATCATAATATATATTTTAATGGTCGCAATCAAAAAATCTATTTTTTTAATTTACAGATTATAATTTTATTGCAAACATTAAATTCTATTTTTAGAATATGTTTAGAATTTTTACATTTTCCTATTGTTGTACATGTAAATCAGCATGGGAAATCAACTGTTGCATTGTGTGTTGAAACAAATGTTAATTTGTAGCTCGGTTTAACATTTTGAGAAGAAATTATCCTATTTGTGAACGCAGTGGTGAAAAGTACAAAATAAATCTGATTACGGTATTGGAACCCAAGTCCACGAAGAACTATTTATTGCCATATTCCCTTTGGCTAGGATAATAATATTGGCATGTTATTGTCTGTATCAGTCATCCTATGTTACTGGCTTAGAAGGCAGACAAAAGAATCACATCAAGTAATTTTAGCAGAGGTGGGAGGGGGGAGGTTTTTATGGAGTATAATAAGTGTTCTGGCTCCCATTGTGTGAAGCATCTGCACCACCTAAAAATAGCGTGCAGTTTCACGATCGCATTTGTGCCAGCACCGCAGCACCTCCAGGTCATGGCTATCTGTCTGAGACATACGGGATAACAGAGAAACACTAATTACAGCTCCCTGTGATGTCTTCAAAACACTTGACTAGAGAAAGAAGCACAGATGCAAGAAAAGTCATCGCACATGAATAAAGATGCTCTGTTAATGACAGGACTTTAAAATAATTAGGGCCTGAAACGCTTAACCTCTAAAACACATTAACTGACAGTTTCAGATCAAGCTAAATTTAATATGACATGTTTTCTTTTATTTAATGTTTATATACATGCATATATACTCACGCAAGTGTCTAGTTGTCAACATTTCAAGTGGATCGAAACCTTTCATCAAAGATGTCCTAAAATCAAAGCAATACCAGTTCTTGGTATAGACTTTTTTTATGTTCACAAAAGGTTTAATTCTCTCATATATTGTTCACATATCTGTCTAAATCTCTGTCAAAACTTGCCATTGTGCCAACATCTGTGCCTACAGTGCTGTGTGATAAAACGGCACATTATAGAGTGGTGTTTTATTGTGGTCAGCCTAAGGCACAGCTGTGCAATAATCATGCTGTCAGCATCTTGATATGCCACACCTGTGAGGTGGATAGATTATCTAGGCAAAGGAGAAGTGCTCACTAACACAGATTTAGACAGATTTGTGAACAATATTTGAGAGACACAGGCCTTTTGTCTACATAGAAGTTTAGTATTTATAATTATGTTGACTATATATATATATATATGTGTGTGTGTGTGTGTGTGTGTGTGTGTAGAATTTATTAATTTATTTCATGTCTTATGGTTCATTAAAAATATATGTAACATTTCTTTTTAAACTGTTAATTTTATTTATGACACGATTCTGCCATTCTGCATTTTATGCATTACAGAAAATATAGGGCCCTACTTTCTCTGAAGGTTACCTTTCGGCTCATTGATATATATTTTAGTTTAATCATAACTTCCATTAAGCACACCTGACACAGAAAGATTCTTTAGGGCCTTAATGAAAAGTTTATATCATACTTTGGTAAAAAAAAAAAAAAAAAATTCTCAATGATAGTGTAACTTCTTTACCCAATCTGTGTTTTCATCAAGCCATTCTGGTCCATGTTGCTTTAAATGCTAATGAGCTTTTTAGGCCCCACCCCTCTCTCAGATGTCGGGAGCAAATGACGACTGCTATACCAAACAACAAAACTCCTCAATCTCCTAATCGTGGACATTTTGTCGAAACAATGACAGAATTACAGATCACTTAGGGCGGGTCTAAGGGTAAAATAGCCTTGTCAATCAACTATCGTGGGAGGGGCCTATGCAGCACTACATAATTCTGACAGGAATCCCAGAACAGCCTGGTTTGAGAAAGGGGATTTTAAAACTAGCATTTAAAAAAAAAAATAGGTGGCTTTTTTAAGCATTATAGGATGGATGTGCACACACATTTATGTTCAAACAATCTTGGATTTTGGCCTCTTTAACACTGTAACCTGTTAATATTAATCCCAAAGTAAATATGCTTAAACATGCCAAACAGGCCTTTCTTGACCTCGATTAACTTTTCTGGGATGTGCCCACTTCCTCTGCACACTTGTCTCATTTGGAAGCAGAAGTTAGAAGGATGTATGCTAATTTTCCAGTGATTTATGTATTGTTTGAAGTCTTTCTTGGCTGTCTGTAAGTGTGGGTGATATTGCAGGCCTTGTGTTTGACTGCTGTTGTTTACAGTGCTGTCCCTGACGAGTGAATTCTGAGGTGCTGCCTCGTATAAACATAAATAACCCGCCTCGTCTCTGCCACCGCCGCAAAACAAGCAGCTTCAATCAGCGCTATCAGTAATCTGAACAGATCAGGTACCTGAAGTTCACTACAAAGCACTACGTCTTCTGCAAGGACTTTAGATGTTCGTCCCTCAGTCAGGAGAGTGAAAGAAACAAAGTGAGACCGACCTCAAAAATGAACTGAATATTATATTATATATTAGAAATTTAGAAAATTGATATGTGACTGACAGTGTAAAAGTGAATATATAATACACACACACACACACATACTGAATACATTGACACTGCTGTAAAAACCTTAGGATCCTAACTGCCTAACACAAAATACTGCATTCATTACTTGATTGAAGTGTGAAACAGGCCCTACATCCAATAATTCAGTACCTCGTGTTTCTGACAGGACAGGCTAGCTGTTCAGCAGTAATCCTGCTGTGTCCCACCCTGACACCATCTCATGAAACGTGTCCTGCCTCCCTGCCCTAGGCGATATTGGTCAGTAAAGCATACAGAAGCTAATTGGTCCGCAGTCCAACACATCCGATTCCAATACAGTTCACCAAACAAAAGTGCAGCCGTATTGCATTAAACGTGACAACAACAGCAGCCCACAAGAAAGAAACATGTCGTGTACTTGACTGACCTCACCTCGGTAAAATACAAACTAATATAAGCAGCACAGAAAACATACTATTTCTTCAAAGCCATTTCTATACCGTTAAGCTTATATGGCTCCGGTCTTGCGTCATTCAACTGATCCTACATTAAAAAGAGCACGGGCCCAATTACTTCCTCGCGGTTACGCACAGTGAGACTGAAACATTGCAGTCGTCTGCCCACAGAGATCACATTTTCATTTGTTCCTTTTTTTCTTGTTGTGAAAAGAGCAGATCAATGGATGTTCGAACATAAAAAGAAAGACAGAACAATCAGAAAGGCAGAAAATGTAGTTTAGTGTGGAAGAATTGCCATCTAGTGGCCACATGTTTTTCCTGTTGAATATTTTAAAACAGCATTTAGGGTCTATGAATCTAGACCAGTGGTTTTCAATGGGCCGCGGCCCCCAGTGGGCCGCAACGGTATTAGGGGGCCGCCAGTTATTATCAATAGAAATAATAATATTGCTAATGTACGTAAAAATGTGTAGTAATAATTAAATATCATAATTAATTAAATAAAAAAATAATAATAAACTGTTACTATGCGTTCACTATTCCAGGTCGTTGATTGGTTTAAAAACAACCCATGATTTAGGCTATGTAACATATTTTTGCTGCATACATTTAAAAATTTTTAATTTTTTTGCAGTGGGCCATGAAACATATGTGTTTGGTTGTGTGGGCTGTGAGTTAAAAAAGGTTGGGAACCACTGATCTAGACAATGACAATATACAACAACAATATAATTTATAACACAATTTGACAATACAATTTCAGTTTATATAAATTAATAAATAAATTATATATATTTATATTATATATTTATTATATATATATATATATATATATATATATATATATATATATATATATATATATATATATATATAAACTTTACTCTTTTTCAAAAAATGATTTAAAAACCATCCATTTTAAATTTGAGTTTAGTTATTCAGTGTTAACAAATCAGCAGTTTAGTCTGATCTTCTAGTCTTTTAGATTACAGCTCGATTATGAGGGTGTTCCCTTTTACCAGTAACCTACATATTGATATCTGCATAAACAGATCTCAGTGATGTCATACCTGTTGAAAAAGACTTTATTGTTTTCGTTTGTTGCGGTGAATCATCTGATCACAAGCACGGAAAATGAGTGACGCACCCAGTTAAAGGTTAAGTATATGGAACAGCACTGTTTTTATTATAGTGCTTTTATTATAATCTGTTAATTATTTATAGTTTATATATTTATATTTAGTGCTGTCAAATGATTAATCGCCACCAGTCACATCCAAAATAAACGTTTTTGTGTACATTATATATGTGTGTGTGTATTATTTATTATATAAATACACACACATACAGTCTATATTTAGAAAATATTTACATGTATATTTTTCTATTCTTCTAATTTATATTGTATGTAAATATTTAAATATAACCAATTTCTTTTTATATTTTTATATACATATACATAAACACTAATATACCCATATATATATATATATATATATATATATATATATATATATATATATATATATATATGCACTAATATACTAACAGTACTAATATATATTTGTTTTTTAGATGTTCATTTGTGTGTGTGTATGTAATAAAATTCATTTATTAAAATAAACACAATGTATACATAATAAAATATTATTAATAATTAAATGAATAAGTAGTTAATAAATAATATATAATACATTAGTTATATATTTTATTATATTAGTACTATATATATATATATATATATATATATATATATATATATATATATATATATATATATATATATATATATTAATAATAAATATAAATATACTTAATAAATTAACAAATGTATAAGTATTTAGATATTATATTTGTTTTTATTCATTCATATGTATACAGCTTATTATATAGCAATGTTGAACATATACACATATTTTAATTATATAATATATATAGAGAGAAAGTTTTTTTTTTTTTGTCTGCCTTCAACTGACTTGAATTTTGTTTTCAACACAAGATGGCGCTAAAGAGAGCAGTTAATTCGTTACCCATAGCCCAAAGAGACAAAACAAAAGCACATCCAAACACCAAACATTCTTAGCAGGGAGCGGCTGTGCAGTACGTTTCCTTCACCCAGTGTTTCCAAGCCGCATGTTACTACATGACCTACATCGTTTCACACATTAACTTGGTTATTTCAGGCTTTGCGCCAACAATGTAAAACAGCATTCTCATTGAGATATTTAATTACTTCATGAACAATCTCTATTGTTCACCTGCCATTGGCTAGTATACTGACCGATGCAGTTTCTTTGAAATTCTATACATATATATAACTTTACTTCAGTACTAAAGTATACAGGCTTTGTTAAGACTAGTCCAAGTCTTACCAAACAACAAAATGAAAGTGTTCATTGGTTGCTCTTCTGCATTACAACCCACGGCGTCTTAAATAAACACACACATGCTTACACATGTCATGAGAGGAACAGGTGTGTTGTACGTGAGATATGTGCACGTCTTGAGGCAGGAAGAAGACCCCTCTGCTGCTCTTCTCATTCATTACACTCTATGTTTTGCTCACTCTGTACTGAGGTCAGTTAGAGAGCGTAAGGAAAAAACATCACCCGATGATTAAACTCGCTACTGTCCCTCTTTATGACATCATGGGGGATAAACTGTCCTCTGCGGATGAATTAAAAAACACTGCAACATGGCACTCCCCCGTGTTTAATTGACCTTTAATTGCATTACAAATAATGCAATTAAATAACGATGAATCGGTGCTTATAATGAAACATTTTAACCGATACGCAAAAACTTTTAATTAAAAAATGGGGATCAAAAGGATGTTCTTTTAGACTTTCTTTCAGACTTTCCACCCTGTGTGTTTTTGAATGCAAAAATAGGCCGCATGCTGTCTAAATGGCTCCTTTAGTTTTATTGCATTTGTGTGACAAGGCTTTAGAAAGCTAATACTAACTTTTGATTCCAATTCAAACAGCACTCTTCACAATAAATATTATTTAAAATGTAAATATTGTATACGTATTAGTGTCTCATGAATAAAGCAGCGTTCTAAAAATGCAGCGACCGATTTAAAAAAAAAAGTTTACAATAACGTGTCTCTCAGCCTCATTTATTTATTCCAATGCCTTGGTTTTTAACGCACAAATGTGTTCTGTATGAATGGCACATATTATTCTTCTACAGCCCTGTCACTCAAATGTAATAAAACCAAAGGGGTGTTTACACAATGATATTTTCAGCTAAAGATTATCATTTTTAATACACTTTGGCCATTTATTGGACGTTGGCGTTTTGGGGATCTGAAAACGATTCAAAAGTGCATGCTCTTTTAAAAGAAATAGCATGTTCTTTACAAAGTCACATTGCTACTGGCCTGGCATGCATAATAGTGTTTTTGTCATTTTTGCAGATTTGTGGAAACATTTTGTCAACATTGTCGTCTGTGGGTAAAACTTCTCATGAATGCAAACAAAAAATGTTGCCACAGCCCTGCTGAGAAAAACAAACAAACCCTGCCCAAAACACAATAGACGTAACGGATTTAACTGTTAAAATAGAAATATTGTTTTCATGTAAACTATAGGGGTGTCTACTGGTATGTGATGGATTCTATTGGTGGGATGGTAAAATATCCATAATGCACTACAAAAAGTAATTTTGTAACGGTTTTACTAGAAAAAGCTATTGATATTTTAATGGAATTTTTTTGATGGTTTCTATTAGGATTCTATTGTTTACTTTTTTTTTTACCTTCACTTTAAATATTTACATTTACAGTAGTCTTCAAAATATATTTACTTGAGTTGCCAAGTCTGAAAATAAAAAGTCGGTTTTAAAGCCTAAAACCTAAATCCCACTTAAACTGTATGAAAAGCAGTTTTATTTAGAAAGAAAACAAAATAGCATGGTTTTCAAACAACAATCATTTTAACATGATTTTTAGAAAACTTGCTTTGTGTATAAAGAAAAATTTTAAATTCCACCAAAAATCAGATAATAACATTCCTCTGTTGATTTCCTCTTATTTTATCCCGAGTTTACTCTGAATTATGGTATTTACTCATAAAACATTTCACGCAGACTTTAATCGGACAGCTGTTTGCTGTAGATGCAAGTGTTTCTAAGAATAGCCCCCATATTTCTACATTGGCCACGCTATCAATAATAGTGGCACTCCACAGTCCATTTGGGACTTGCTTCACGTTGTGATTGTTCTGGCACGAGCTCTGCTGTGTGAGAGGGTGATATACGTGAGACGTACACGCGTGAGGCTCGCACCAGAACCCCTGACCACAGCACTTCCCCTTCGCTTTCAGCCGTGGCCTGCGAATTGGAAATCCAGAGAAAGTCAAAAAAGCAGAGGGAGGGGAGCGCGCTCTTGTAAACACAGCCATTAGAGCTAGCGTGTTGGCTGCAGCTCAAGGGCCGAGGGCAGCCAGTGCAGCTCTCAAACACGTGCTCCCGCTGTACACAAACACGGCCTCTATCACGGGGAAGGGGCGCTGATTCTAGGAAATCATAACTGACTGACACAAATGCAACCTTCACTAAAACTAACATGTGGCTTGAAGAATTCCCCCCCTCCTTTTTTTTTTTTTTACGAACGACTCGCTTTAGCGTCTCCGTAATGTTTTGTATTTTGCACAGGCCTAAATTATCGACCACTCTTGCTTTTTTGAGCACTTATTTTGAGCATTATGCAAGATCATATATCACATGCTCACCCTATCTACACATTACCAGGCAGTCGTGTTTATTTCTAGACTATGATGATGTCAGGAATGGCATAAACACTTGTTTGTTAAGAGGCAACTTCAGGCAATCTGCAATTTCAATGACTGTGTTTGGTATATTCTGATGCTTAGTATTTGCTCATAGTGTCATATACATATATTAACTTTACCGTATGTAGCTATATTAAACGAATATTTCTAGAAATCTAAATAACGCAGCTGGCATATGCCTAAAATAAACACAATTTTGGGTCATCTAAACACCTAGTTTGGAATATCTACTAAAGCAATGCATAGGCCGTGTGCATTCCAAAATAATAGCTTTTGGAATCTTTTGTAGCAATTAACATTTTAAAAGCATTAAAACGAACGTCATGTTCCACATTTTGCAGTTCGTCACTGTTGTATGAGTGTTGTTTATGAATGAGTGGTATTGAGCTGTTTCATAAATCGTACTAAATGGCAAGAGCGAGCATATCCAGTATTTCCAGAAGAGATTCCAGGATAAGAATGAGCAAAGTGCATGCGAACTACACGCATGCAGGCATATTACATTGACTGTGAAGCGTGTAGACGTCTTACAAATAAAGATTTGACTCAGACCTGAATACAACGTATTTTGTATATTGTAATTTTGTAAATTCTCTTGTAATTTTGTGCTCAGGAAAAAGTCACTGATGTCATCTTCTTCTCAATTAACTGAAAAAAAGTATTTAAACAAAGAAACCGACAAAGTGTGCTGTACTGTAAAACTAGTCCCACTATTTCTGTCATTACAAGTTTGTATTGAAGTAGTCATGAAACTGATATAATCAAGAGGTGTGCGGCATAAAAGCTTGGTGACTCTCAGCCTTCCAGAACTGTTCCCACTGTAATCACATGCCCTGATCAGGATGAGCTCTCTAAAGTTAGACTGTATGAGATTTACTATTGTCCCTTGAGTAAGAAAAGTCTGGCTAATCCAGTACAGCCCAACCCCCATCAGTCAGCGTGTATAACTGAGAGCTGAGCACACTCATCTGAGGAGGTCGACACCAGCCAGCTACAGTAACACTCCTTGGATAGTACAGGAGGAGTTTCTGGAACACATCTAATTGAGTGTTTGACTAAAGTCAGAATTGTTTGCTTTTATTCAACTACCATTCATCCACCCCCACAATTCACACAGGTACAATGCAACCTGACAGAGGAAGAGAGCTTTAAGAGAGCCAGCTTTTACATTCATGTTAAAAGCAACTTTTGCGTTGGGGCAGGACTCCGAGGAAGTGCGTCATTTCAAATCTGCCAACGTTGCTCATGGCAGTTAATGTAAAAAGATACTTTTGGGCCTCCAAAAGGTGTAGTTACGGCAGGTGGAACATTGGTATCTGACGCAAAGTTTCTTAAACATGAAATACATGAAGACAAACGGCTCTTTTACAAATGTTCACTGAAAGGATATGAAATGGTTCTTCTGTGGCGTTGCTGTACAACCCACCTTTTTAAAAATCTTTTTATGTAGTCAGATGCAAACCTCATAATAAGCATGTCGACACTTTAAAAATAGCAAATTATTTACGTTCATGCATTTATTTCTGTATCAAGAAGAGTTGATAGAGTTGAAGAGTTAATATTAGACTGCAGATGGCATTTAAACAGGAAGAAATAAGCAATAAAGCTTCTCACTTACAGCTATATAAAAAACAAGGCAGTAAATCAGCAGGGAGAGGCTCTCTGTCTCTCACTGCCGTGTTTACGCATTCACTTGCTTATGGATTATCTCCTTGGTTACTTGGCCCTGATTGTTGCATGCTTCCATTTAAAAAACAAAGCTAGCAGAACACTTAGAAATACCCAGAATCCCTCGACCCTTCATCTGAAACAATTCCTCTTGAATCCTTGAAACAGACAGAGCTCTTCCTTCCTCACATCATGGGTCCGCAATACGTTTTTTCTGTTTATTGGCCTCGCCTACAACAAATAACCCATGCTCCCCACCCACATAAACTTCAAGGACTGACTTGTCCAAAAAGAAACGGGCCTGTTCTTCCTTTCTGAGAAACTAATCTAAGATAGCCCAAAAGCGAAAGAACAAGTTTTACAACTTTGACGATAGCATTGCATAAGGTGGACAAGATTATGGACCATTCCTCTCCGTTCCAATGTTTAGCAGATGAGTTTTGATACCAAGGCCCTCTACAGATGACAAGATTCTCTTATAAGGGTCTCCTTCGTCAAATATACAAGAGCAAAAGCTATATGTTTATGCATACAACCCATTCTTGATTTTTGATTCAAATTCAAACAGGTCTTTTTCACAATAAATATAATGTGAACAGTACTGTATAAGTATTATTTTATCTAAGAGATCCTTTGAATTTTTTTTTAATGAACAGGTATATTATAGAAGCACTAAACTAGATTATAAAATACATTTTCTAAAGAAAACAACAGTTGCTGGGACAATGATTATATATTGTATATAAGATATTAGTAACATATTGCCAAGGTGTTGCTGACTGGCGTAAGTCTCTGTATCATGGTATTTAGATTCATATCTACTCCTTCAATGCAAGTTTCTAGAACATTTTCACTTGTTTTATCATCCATCGGGTGATATTTAAGTCTGATGCTTCTAAAAGCAACAGTACACGATTTGAGATAACGGTCATGTCTGTGGCACCAACAAAGATCAATATTTAAGGTTAAGGTTTAACCCTAATATAAGCAAATATTGAGTATACCTACTAATAGCATCAATCAGTCTCTGACTGAATTTTATGCACGTGATCAGACAACTTATTAAACATTCACTCGTATCACAGTAAACAAAAGTGTCTGAATAAAAACAAATAATGACCTTAACGTCTTTTATCACAAAGACCACATGGCACATTAGTTTCTCAGTAAGGTGAATTCTGAGAAACAAGGTCCCTGTGGGCATGCTGATGACTGAGACAGTGAGCAACGGCACACCAGTAGCCTGTGTTGATACTTCAGTCTGTTCTTAAGACTCTTCTCCTGCTGTGAGGTAAACAAAGAAAGCCGCTATGGATGTTGGATGGTGCAATCTGTGCAGATACAAAATCTAATGTTGAATCACAGCTTGAAGCCTGGCGTGCATTAATTTACCATGAAAACGAAACCTAAGGAACCTCATCTCATTTTTAGATGTAGAATAATGTGCACAAACATCTAAATAAGAGTATAAATTTGTTGTGCAATACAGCCCCCAAGACCGATTAAGAAATACGATATTTGTGTATGTTCTTTCTTTTTCTGCAAACTGTCAGCATACATTATTAGATTAATACTTAATTTAAACATTGCAATTTATGTCATGTATGAAACCCTACTCACTGAAAGATGCTTGTGCAACAGCTGGTAAGAAATTTAAGCAGCCTTGTGCTATATTCAGTGCGGTGACCAAACAAAATGGTGCAAAATGGTTTGGGATGGATGGCCAAAATCGAGTTTCTGGGCACAATAAGGATACACAATTATTAACCCGTTGATATTTTAGACATTAATTATATGGTTTTGGTTCCATATGCAATCGAACATCCACACATAGCAGTTGTGTGAAAGTAATTCACCAACTGTTTCTAAGAACTCAGAGGCCTCTTCCTCTGAAAGAGGACGTGGTCAGACTGACAACTGTGAAACTGAACAGAAAGTGACAGGAGACATTAAAGAAATGCTATTTACATTTTGGCATGGCTAAGAATAATTCACTTCAAAATAATGTTCTTCTCTTATCGGTCTTATTTTTTGAGAAGTGACTCATGCGGTTGCACTAAAAAAAAGTGTTGATTTCAAGGACATAAAAAGTAAATCAGTTGATTCTGGTTTCGTGAACTTGGTCAACTAACTGCTTAAAACATGCAACTTAAAAGAATGATTCATTCAAAGAGCGTTGGTGTCGAGACAAACATAATACATTTTGGCCTATTTCTCACACGAAGCAAGAGTCGTATGGACCAAACAGTATGTAAATAATGAAGATTACTCATTTTAAGGGTGAACTGTTGCTTTAATCTGTGAGGATGATTCAACAAACCAAACTGCTGCAGTTCACCTAACTGCTGTAATGAGTCACTGATGCAGGTCTGAATAAATCTGGTTATTTAGTGAGGTTTTGACAGTTTCATAAAGACAGAACACACCTTTAATACTGGAATGATTGCAAATATTATGCAAACACACCCACAGTGCACTGTAAAGTCCTTATTTAATAGATATGCGTGTATGCATGCATGTATGCTGTCTACATCCTCTAGTTAACTTTTTTTTTTCATGTTAGCTCCATAGACTAGCAATGCTTCTGATACAACTGTATTTTAATATTTCATTTTGACCACTTCACAAAACGAACATATCATCAAGTTAAGTTATCAAGATACTGATTTGATGACCGTCTGCAATCCAGAATGTTCTTAGAAATGAAGTACGTCTAGTAATCTCACATTCAGTTGCAACAGCGTTTGGGTGCATGGAGTTCACACATGTGGCTGTCTAGTACATCGTTTTTACCCACTCGGGACTGTTATGTAATGCTTTGATTGATAATACAGTGGTCTACGGAGACGTATGGCGGTGACAAAATAAATATACACGTTAAACCGAGCGGATGGTGTATTTTATGTAGCAGCTAATACCTGCAAAGTCTATCTCTAAACTTTCTGATTACAATAGAACGCAAGCGTTTACATTTTAAAACGACCGAGCATGCGCCCCTTTGCCCAGAAGTGGTACGTGCCGGATTCTGCGTCATCCATTGTTTACAAATCAACCCTTGAGCTGTTTCTGTTGGGCAGCGTGGCGGACGCCGGCTAAACGGTCCCATCTATTTGAATAAAAACAAACTTCAAGACTGGATATTTGTTATCTGGAGCTATATTGAAAATGCCCTGTCGAAAGGAGAACTATATCTTTTTGGAACAGTCGGTGACGGTGGATTCTAAGGAAGTGGACGCGCTCGTGTCGAAAATCGGCGAGGCGCTGCAGCTTCACAACAATAGCTCGAGCCAGAAGGCGATGTCACGTCTGCACGGTCTCGCGAACGGCAGACCTAACGTTAACGGCAACAACAGCAGCGGCAGCGGCGCGGCGGGCGCTCAGCGGTGCATCCGTCTCCGCAGCCGGAGTTTACGCACCAGCCGGGCCAGTCCGTACAACCCGCCCGGATCCAGCGATCAGGAATGGGACCATTTCAGATCCTCTTGGAACCGAAAGAAAATCGACGAGGACGATCCGCACCAGCTCCTCCAGGAACTCATTTTGTCGGGGAACCTGATCAAGGAGGCGGTCAGACGGCTTCAGTTTTCCTCGGAACCAACGGAGCACGACATCTCCAAATCTGTAGACTGACTCGGCGAGCCCGCGGATGCATGAACGTCCCGACGTTTTCCGAGCTCATTGTCATACGTCGGTTTTACTAACTTTGATATCACAACCTTTTTCTTTTTTTTTTCCTATTGTATATCGCCGAGATGGAAACGTTCTGTATTTGGACTCTTTTGCGACGTGACCCTACCTTATTCGCCCGTTTTTAAATCTCAGTGTTTGGATTGAAATGCAAATGTGATGCGAAAATCTAGTGGTCTATAGCGATGCATTTTATTATAGCATTAACCGGCCCCTGGTTGGTTTGTCCTAGAATGGTGCATCGTGTTTTGGTTTGCTGGAGTTCAGCACTGTGTGTCAGTAGCAAACAACTGCTCAACTGCTTTGTTTACAATGTAGATGCGCTCGGGCTGCTGGTCTGCAGTCCTCCTTTAGATCAGGCAACGGGTCACACTTTTTGTTTACTCGTTTTGAAACTATGTTTGGATACCGATACATTGCTATTTTGATTTCAGACCGGCCCCGTGTGCGGGGTCCTTGTTCTCCGTTTCTTTGATTTCCACGTGAGGAGCAGGCCAACACTCCTTCTCAAAGAGAAAACGAGATCAAACTCACACGCGTGTGGGTAAATGTGTTATACACCGGGGGATGTGATCACAACACGATGACACTGTGGTGCTTTTTGATTCCAGTGTGGAGTTCTCATTTAATTTGTTTTGTTTTCACTCTGTGTAAACTCTGCGTATGCTTCGCAACGAAGTGTTTTTAAAAACTCTGATTGTCCAGAGAGTTTGGTGTCTAATAAACATGGTGTTTTTTTGCATAAGATGGCTTCATATGTCTGTTCGTGTCATCTCTGGTGTGTGTGAGCTTTTTTTAATGCTTGTATCGGTTATGTGGATCATCATCATCATCAAGTTTGGAGACTTAAAATTGAAAAAGAGAAAATCAAAAATTATGAAATTAGTATACTCAAATAAAAGATTTTCATTGGAAAAGCTGTTAAATTATGAAGAATGCTAACAAAAAGTAGGCTACCATTATAATTTATATTGTCCTCAAGTGCTATAATGGTTTTCTACACCCATTAAGAAAACATCAACATAAGTTTTTTAAGAAAATGGTAACTTTATTAAGAAAAAACAAGCTGACTCACCACAACTATGGAATCTGAAGCGATAAACTTAGCCGTGCTCTTTGAGCCCGGTTTGTGATTTAAAGTTGATTATTGACTAGTAATTAATAAACATAGCGTTGTTGTAGTGTCTAGCTAATACAAATGAGGTTAGAAACCTGGCGTCTCACTTTCTGTTAAGGTATTTTGTCTAATCGCTCAGCAGATGGCAGCACGATGCTAGTCGCTAGCTGGAGAAAATCTGAGGGGATAAAGATTTATCGCATTAGGAGTTAGGAGTGACTAATTCTGACATGCGTTTCATGCATTATGTGTTTTATTTCAAAAATAGCAACTCAAGATTGCATTCATTGATTCAACCCATGTGATTGACATTGCTCCCTTCTGATTGGTCAATGACACTGACACATATCGTTCTTATATCCTTGTAGGTCTATAGCTTTAACCAAAGTTCCTTAGAGTGTGTAGTATGAATACATTCCCAGGCATAATCTACATCAACCTTCGTTGCTGTTTGAATTTGAATTCAAAAAAACTATTTATATTGGTATCAAATTTACAATTATTATTATTAACCACAACAACAACAAAATAACTCTCTTGGGATCAAAGCATACAGATCTCCGACATTTTCCATATTTGAGGATTTTGACTGTCAGTTTTATTGAACAAAGCGTGGATTGCTGGCAATCTCCTTATATGCAGGTCATCAGGGATATTTTAAAATTAAATTATTTACATTTATTTGCCATATATTAGACTATATAGTACATATTTTGACAAAGCTGCGGTATTTCCGTGTCTACTTTTTGTACCAGCACAAGGTCACTGGCGCCATCTTGCAATTCAGAAAGGTACTGAAGAAAAGTATTTAAAAATTGGCTTGTGGGATTTCAGTGTAAAGTTGTATGGTGAATATAAATATTTTGATAGCTAATTTAGCTATTTTTGAGAGCTAAGTCTCCAGTTCAAGCAAGAAAATGAAAAAAAAAAATATTCACAAGACAAATGAGTAGAAAGAATGCCCTCTTAAAAATATGCAGGGTTAAAATTTCATTACCAATTGATTGATTGATTATTTGATTGATGGTTGTTTTTTTGTCTGTGATGCCATATGGACTATTTTGGGGTTACCAAATAACCTTTCAGTTAACAGTTTTTAAAAGAATGATGTTTACTTAGTGTGAAGTACATTTTAATAATCTTTCTCCACTATTAAAGCAAAATTTTCCTTTGTTTATTATTTTTGGCCATTCAAGGTTCATCATTGTATCATTAATCAAACTAATGAAGTTAGAACGCTATTGTTTTGGTTCACTTAGCCTAGCTTCAGTCTAGAGAATCTAGACCCTTCAGAAGCTCCTTTTTAACTTTTAACAATGCGCCAGCTGTCTTTGTCTGCTGAATTAAACCGCGCATCCTCAAAGTCACGCAGGAACGGCACAGTTCTCACCTCACATCCCCAGCCACCAGAGGCTTCTGCTGTTCTTTCAAATGTCACAAACACCCAAGGCTCAAAAAATTATACATAAGCCTTACATAAGAACATTTTTTCTCATGTCCTGTCCTACATTCTGACCTACATCACAAGTGACGATGATGAAATAAGGGGATCCGAGATCCAAACCAAAAGAGTGTTACTGATTTTCTTGCTTTGAAGGCGAGGGTGAGTCACGCCGGCAGATATTTCGCTTTTGAGATCATGTGGTGTGTCTCCTTATTTCTCATGATGTGTTATGCAGCTGGACATTTTACTTACGTTGGCCGAATGCAGCATGCAGCGTTGTTAACAAGCTGCTGAGCAGTTGCTAGGGTTGTTTTAGAGCTAGGTTGTTCTGTTTGGTGGCCTGGTGCAAGCAAAAAAGCAAAAGTGCTCTGCCAAGTGTCAAAATGACTTGGATACTTTCTTCAATGTTCATATTTTTTTCAGTTTGTTCATTAGTTCAACCGGTAGGTGCCAGCAGATTACCGCTTTTATGAGCGAATCAAATAATCGTTCATTCGGCTGACTCGTTCAAACCACTGATTCGTGTAGAAATGTAAAAAAGTGACTTGTTTTTATGAGTGAGTCATTGAATGATTTCTTCAACCAGTTTGTTCAAAACACATTCAGCCACAAAAAGTCACTGCGACTGTAGCCAACTAACAAACACTGTACCTAAAATGTAATGTAAGTTTTGATATTGTGTAGCCTTTGTTAGCATTAATAATGTTTCCCTCAACAGACACAAAAAAAATTCATTTTTGACATTTAAATTTCAAGGTAAATTAAATTGTTTAATCCTACTGCGCTGCCTCTCGCGATTTTAAATGCAAGAACGTTCTGTACTAATGACCAGGGAGACACCAAAACGCTTTGAATTGCATTGACGCCTACCAGACAACAAAATGTATTTTGAATGCTAAGTGGAAGATGCTGTTTTCAAAGCAAACCGCAAACCGAACCAGACACGCGCGGTCTGCTGTTCTCTAATTAGAGGCCATTGTGTGGCATCGTTCTCTCTGATCAGATACCCGCTGGTTCACAGGGCCACTTCAGGGCACACCTGTGAGCAGTTGGAACATGAACAAACAACACCAAAGACTAACGTGTAGCTAAAAGCTGAGATAATTAACCTGATCATCAGGGTCCACCTGGGAAAAGAACGACTATGAGAGTGGCCTGCGACCACAAAAGCAGCTGTGAATGAATGCGGCTAAAGGGTTGCATTAATATTTGATTGAAATGGTTGTCGTGTCTAGGCCCCAATCCAAGCACACAGACGGCACTTCAGCTTTAGATAACACTTTAGATTTTTTTATTTATTTATTTGCCTGTTCTTTCACAGTGTCCTATTTACCAGGGTCTTCTAATGACAGCACAGTGAGTGGAATAAAAGCAAACAGTACATCTTGAATTCATTTGAAAGTCCACTGATGCATTTCTACTATGCATTAAAAAAAAGTAGCATCAGTGTATTTTGGACATGTTTGGACATCATTATAATAATATAGTACTCTTTGTGATAATTTCAATAAATATAACTATTTAATGAAATTTTTGAAATTTTCTATATATACATATTTCTATATTGACAATGAAGTGAAAATGTATGCCTCCCTTAAAATTGGGACAAAAGCTGTCATTTGTGTTTTTATTTAATCAAATAATTTGCATATTTTATGGAGTTATTTTATAATTACTTCTTAAGTATTTCTTCATCTTAAACTATAACTTTGTCATAACTAGCAGGGTACCGTCTTATAGATTCCAAAAAGCACATTTTTGTAAGGGAATCTCTTGAGAAACAATAAATTCGGATTTAAAAGAAGGTTTCTCAAAGTCTTTGTGAATTACTGCTTTTGTCGTCCCAAAAAATTGCAGTCTTAGAGAAAAGTGCACAGCACAATGGGCTTCCACAGCTTTCCATCTCTTTTTGATTCTCTCTTCCGTTTCATTCTCTCTCCCTCTTTTCTGGCTGGCACGATGATCCATGAATGGTCAGCCCCCTAAAATCCTGTCTTCAGAATTGGGTGAGCTTGTGACTCACTGCTGCGTTTTTGGCAGGTATTTAAAAGCTGTCTAAAATCCCTCACCATGTGTTGTTCCAGATTAGCAATTACATGACATTTGTGCTAGAATTAAAATATTTGTGTTCACTCTTCACCTATCTTAGTGTGAAAATAGATGGCATTCTGAAATGAATTGTTGAATGCTGTTTGGTTGTTTTGAGAGGAAAAAGCATTCTACCTTTCAAACCAGTTTTTTTCCCCAAGGTATGATATACAGCATTATATCAGCTCCAAAGTCATTGGTGCATCCCAAATTTGAGACCCGTTCCAAAAGCCATCGGCGATCAAGTTGCTACATTTAGCCAAATTCAAAGTCAGCACTAAATCCTACTTATGCAATTATTTTACTTGTGTAATTATTTTATCCTAACTATTACGTTTTGGAACTGAGCTAATGCGTATCTAAGCATATTAAGCAAACTCCCATTTAACGTATTTTAAGTTCACTTCGAAATGTTAAATGTTTTATGTACGTTGTGTACCTGCTCATGTTTGCTATAAAAAAAATATTACAGCAAACTGTCAGTCAGCGGTACCAGAAATAAAACAAACCCTCCGTCTTTCACATCTTACATGTGTAGAATATCAAGAAAAAGTCTTTGGCGTGCAAGAAAATGTTTTCTGACACAGTTCTGCTTCAGATATGGGATAACATATTCCTCCCACTGACACAGAAAAGAGAAAAATATCAGCTGATCTTCTCTTGAGCTACATAAGTAGCACTAATGTTTGATCTGTTGCAGGAAGTGTGGTAGATAGTGGTTTAATCCGGCATCACAGGTCTGCAAAAGGACCAAAGAGTTGCTAAATTGAAACATGCTCTCACTCTGAGGTCCTGCTTCACTTTAACACTGTATCTTTCTGCGATAAAGTACAGTATATTAATGCAACACTAGAGATATGCGTAAGCAGATAGCAGACACCTAATAGATAATCGTTGCCCATTTCTATCTGGCCTTGTGGAAATGGATAGGCCAAGGATAAGGCCAAGGATGGTCCTTGGGCAAAGACTAGTTGATATATTAAACTCAGTTTAGAGGTCCTGTCATAAAACAGGGGCAACCATTAGCACCAACAGGTTGACTTCAGATACATAAAGCTTCCTCCCACTCACCCTACAGGCAGAAGTCCAATTTTAGCTGTCTGTGGAACATTGACTGTTAAATATGAAAAAAAATTAGCTTTATTTATTTATTTATTTATTTTTATTTCATGCACTGGAAACTCTCCTTTAGCAAGTGTGCTTCTGTAAAGGCTTAAACTAGTTACTGTACGTCTCAAAGTGAGTTTTCCTTAAGGACTGACTGTTTAAAACCCAAATGTTTGATGTCTGACATCAAAGATTTGTGCTCGGGCGATCATTATTTAATCAAAGGAATAGTTTTTTTAAGGTTGAAAAAGACAAGTTACACAACTGAGCTATCGGTAAAATTATCCGAAGGCCAAAAGACTTGCTCATTGGATAAAAAGTCACAGAATGAGAGCAATTTTTAATTATTCTTCTGCATATTTAAGGTCATTGCGCAATTACGTGTGCTTGGCAAATTCATATACTTAGATATTCAAGATGTTTCATACAGCTATAATAAGCCCATCCTTGGTTTCCAGTGGCCTTGTCCTACTCATGTGTCCCAGCTGTAATTTGTTTGCATATCTGCCTTGGGCTTTCTCCACTTCACTTCTTCACTTGGTTTTACTTGAAGGCCATCACCTGGCCTCCATTTTGACTTTGCTGCTGCCCTGCCGCAAGCCTGTTGCTATGTATGCTCAATTTTTGGAAAGCATAGATAGAGAGATGCATAGATTCGAGAACATTTCCATATTTAAGATATTCATTAGTTGACTTAAATGACTTGAAAGGACATGAAGAGAAATGCATTGTCTGTCTTTCTATCTCTCTTTCTTTCTGTCTGTCAGTCTTTCTTTTTGTCCGGTAATCAGTCTGTCTGTCATTCTGTCTGTCTGTTGTTCAGTCATTCTGTCTCCATGTCATTTTGTCTGTCTGTCCTTCTTTCTATCTGTTAGTCGTTCGGCAAAATGCAGCTGTAACAGGTGTCTTTTACTGTAGCCTATAAATTTATTATGGTAAAATTTGATTGGTGTTGTGTAGCATCAAATATAGATTCTTAACCATAGTAGGCCTATTATATGCACAGACTTCACAAACACACAAATGCATTTAGAACAATTATATGAACAGATTGGTTAGTTAGTCTGTGGCTGGCTTCAATAAGTGTTAGGGTAAAACATTAACAAACAAGAAGTTAATAATAGTTAATATTAAAATAATAAGTGATTAAAAAAATATTTTCTTTTTGCCTCATTTGACAAAATCAGTTGCTGGCAATGCCATGTTGGGCATCCCTTCACACATCAGTGTTTCAAATAAACTAAATTAATTTAATTAAATTAACTAAATGAATCAAATCCATTATTGTAGGTGCGTTCAGATGTAGTATGTAATTTTTAATTTTTTAATAAAAATTTTTTTATTAAAAATAAGTACCTACAGCACCAACAAGTTTGACTTGTCATGGAAATTCAGTAAACACTGCTTTAAAAAAAGAAGAAGCTTTTTTTCTTGTGCTTTTCAGGTTCAGAGAGCATTTCAAATGTATTGAAAGTTGCAGATTAGCTGGAATTCTGGAAAGATGGTGCAGCCTGAATCCCATCCTGCTGTTTCTTGTTGGAGAACTTGTCAGCTCGTCAACTGTGAAAATTACTGAAATGTAACCACACCACAAACTCATGTTTACTGTATTTCATTTACACTACCTGTAAAAAGTTACTGAACTTTTTGAAAGAAGTCTCTTCTGCTCACTCTTCTGCATTTATTTGATTCAAAATACAATTTTACAGTACAAGCAAAAGTACATTTGAGTCTTTACAATTTTGTATTCCACTATAGTATAATTTATTTGTGTGATCGAAGCTAAAATTTTCAAGATCATTGCTCTAGTCCTCAGTGTCCTTCAGAAAACATTCCAATATGTGGATTTTGCTGTGTTTTTTAGGTTTTCCTGATGAAAATAAAGTTCAGAAGAGCAGTATTAATGTGAATTAATTTCTTTCCCCCAAAAAATTATAATGACTCCAATCTTTTGAGTGGTATAGCGTATAATGTTACAAAAGCTTTTTATTTCAGATAAATGCTGACCTTTGGATCTTTCTATCCATCAAAGAATCATGAAAAAAATGACTCAATATTTCTTTATATTACAAATATTTAAATTAGAATGATTTCTTAAGTATCGTGTGACACTGAAGACTGGAGTAAGGATGCTGAAGATTCAGCTTTGAAATCACAGGAATAAATAATATTTTAAAACATTTCAAATAGACAGCAGTTTGTAAAGATAAAGCACAATATAACTGCTTTTGCTATATTCTGAATCAAACAGGCATATATTACATTTTAAAACGTTCAACTGGAAAGTATGTTTTGCCATGATGCAGTCCCCAGGGGACTGTGGTAATGCCCTTATTTTCAGCTAGTGCATTCAGGAAATGCAATAAAGAATATTATCAAAAATAAAACTCATGAGTTATTGTGATGTGTGTTTTTTTTGCAGGGGCCGTGGTGGTAAAAATAATGGTTTACTGTGATGCACAATTGTTTTTTGGTACAGGTAAAAATGTTAACTGAAAATAAACACTCTAGTACTGATACTGTAAATCAAAATATGGTACTGTAAACATTTTCCAGCAACATTTTTACAGTGTGTGTGACTGTTTCCACCATCCTCCATACAGTCCTGAAGCCTCACAAAATTCTGGCTGTCCATGCCTATGCTCCAAAAGATTGTGGGGGCTTCTAACTACATCGCCCTGGGCTTGTTCAGATCGAAGAAGGAGGTTGGTGTTAAAGAAGTCAAAGAGCAAAATACTGTGGTGCACAAGAGCATGAAGGTTCCAACTGAGCAAATCTGTACTTTATATACAAAAACAGATGATCCATTTCACTTCTCCTTGATGCTCCAGCTTGTGTTTCCTTCCACATGGATGATGTGAAATCCATTTAGTGCAAGGATGATCAGTGGGGCAATTGCACAAACATGGTAAATCGATAACAACAAGATCTTCGGCCATTAAGGTAAGTGAACCAAAAGGCAATTTGTTTAGTGAGTGCAATACGCAAAGAGCGAAGAGAGCTGTACAGTCTATTAAATTGCTGAATGTCCATGATGTGGCAGTCAGTTTAGGATTTTTGCTATGAAAGAAGTCAACACACACTGCATTAAATATATACACCATACATCACCAGTTACATATTAAGTGTTTTTACATAAACAGTCTTCTAGTCTTTTCTCTAAGCTTGTGCTTGTCTGTCTCTCAGGCACGGCCCTCAACCCTCTCCAGGTGCCCTGACCTAGTTGTGAGACTCCTCATGGAATCGTGGGTCATTTAACACTCATTTTTCATCACCGCTGTCAGGTCTCACAGAGAAAGAGAACAGCTTGACCGGTGTCCTTGACTTCAAAGAGGAAGGATATCCTGGTTACCAGGTAAATGGATGATTTTATTACCATTAGCCAGTGTCTAGTAGTCACACACAATGTTAATGTCTAATGCAGCTTGTAAAAGAGAAGTGTACTATTGCTTTTCTTAAGTCAAACTTAAAAGTATAGTTCACACAAAAAATGAAAATTCTGTCATTAATTACTCGCCCTCAAGTCATTTTAAACCTGTAACCTGTAGGTCATCTTTAGAACACAAATTTAGATACTTTTGATGAAAAGTATGTAAAGCATCCATATTATAGTAAAATATAGTGCTCTTGAATCATTTAAATGGAAGATTGCTTTGGAGTGATTGTTCAGGGACACGGGGGATTCGGTTAGTGTTTCCTAGACGTGATTTTAAAATTGCTACACTTCTCTGCTGACAGTCGTTCAGACGTTATTCTGTGCTTCGTCAAAATAGTCTCAAGAAGTGCTTCTCTTATTAAAAGACGTTGTCTTCTGTGCTTTCCAAGGTGAAAGCTGTGGCATTGGCACATAAAGAACAATAAAGAAACTTTTGTGACTGGAAAAATAGCATTTGGAAAACACAATGTTTTCTTTTTCAGTACTGGTTTGAGACCCAGGAGTCAAAATAGGTTCCCTTTGAAATGATAAGTAGTCTATGAAGAACTGGTGTGTTTGTGCATGTTTTATTAGGTTAACTGTTTAAAGGTCATTTTGAACTATTTGTAGTAAATAATCCACTTTTTATTAAAAAAGCCTTTCATAGATTATACCCATATTTTACTAACCTTTCACCTTTTTAAATACACTACTGTTTAAAAGATTGTGGTCTGTAAAGTTTTTAAAAAGGCCGAATTTAATTAACTAACAGCATTATTGTAGTCTTATTATTCCAGTCTTCAGTGTCACATGATCATTTCTTACTGTTATCAAAATATTATTGTGAAAATATATATACTGGTCAATTTAATGTTTTCTGCTATAAAAAGCATGCATAAAGATTTTGTCCAAATAGTATTACTTCAGTATTTTATATGTTTTTGTTTCACATTAGTGCCACAACAGTAACTGCAAACCTCTTTAACCAGTGACTTCCCCTTAGGTGTTTTTATGTCCCCTCTGCTTTTGCCTTGTCCCGTTCATTTCAGCTCATGCATGCATGCACACAAACCTGTACACACACTCACAAATGCAGCTGGACAGACAGTGCACTCTAATTACACACGGGCCCCTTGGACTCGCATCTGAATTTCTGGTGCCAGGTAGACAGGTTGGGGAGGCGTCAGTCAACTAGGGAATAGACACAGCTCTTATCTGTAGATCAAACACATTCAAATGCACCCTATATATAGCTCAACCAGGGCATGTAGAGTGCTGTTTTCCTCTGACTGAGTCCCAAATGAACCAAGTCAATTTGAATTTTATGAATGTAGCTGGAAGAATGAAACGCTCATTCTCCTATTAAACACTGAAAAAGCTGATAGGTTCAAATAAAACCTGCTTTATCTTGCTTCACATTTCAAAGAAATGTTCTATCTTTTATAAGACATTCAGACACCTTCGTTTTCCTGCAAAAAGTAATCTGCTAATAACAGAAAAGTTTCCTTCACTTTTTTAATCTTACGCTAACTAATGGTTGTCATAATTGCTCGTATTTTTAGATGGCTACAGCAAACTTCCTTAAGGTGTTTAAACATATTCAGGAGTTTGAGCCAGCATCCCTTAAATGTGCTGGGACAGGATCAGCAGTCTGCTGTTAGAGGAACCAAAGCACCATTTAAGGACTTTCATAGTCTGATATATCGTGAGCGATAGAGAGGAGGTATTCTTGTTCATTTGGAAAGTTTTCAAAAGGCACGAGAGATAGAAATAGCACAAATCCAACATATCTCCAGGCTGTGGATTTAGCATTCAGCTTGGATTCAGTGGATTTATTAGGATAGCAAGCCTGGTGATGTATTTTTCACAGACACGGAGGCTTTTCGTTGATTGATTATTTTCAAGCTAGAGTTCTACATATTTTTCCTCCATGCAAAATACGGCTACATAATACTTAAATGTTGTGGGTGGTTGCTAGGGTGTTGCTATGGAGTTGCTAGATAATGTCTCAGTTCCCTCCTTTATTGAAAGTCTATGGTATATTTTTTGTCTTTTTTGCAGGTTGGAACAAAAAAATATCTTAGGAAAGAATATATCATTAATCTGTAGCACAAACAATACAGAATTAGTCATTTGGAAATAAATGAATATGGGGATCTAAATAAAAGGAAAAGAATTTCACAGAAATTTTGCTTAACTGTTCTAAAGGCTTGTTATCCATTTATATATCTTGTCATATAATAACATGTTCCTGCAGTGCAAGTCATAATGTCTAGCTGTGGCCAGTGAAGTGACGGATTCTCACTAAGCTTTTAAGCTCTGAATGTCTGCAGCTGCGACTGTTTCAGAGCAGTGTGTCAAATAATGCGTCTTTGATCAGACCTGCTGATCTCACAAGGTCATCGTAATCTTCCTGCCATTTGTGGTATTTTAAAAGGACCGATAAGTCTCAGGGAATATGCACAGGAAAAAGTGTTGCCCTTAAATACACAACCTAAACAAATTCAGACATAGATTTTATTACATATCTTCAAATGGAACAGTAAAAACTACTTATATTACAAACAATCAATGAGTTGCACAAAGATGAACAGAACAGGCATGTAGCAATTTTTAAAAAATAATGTTCATGATTGTAATTTCATGTTAAAATACCAGCTTAATGTCTAGAGACAATTTAAAGTAATTTGCAAGTTGATTCAGTTGATTCTTTTAAGCAGTATAACACCATTGTTTTAGCTAATGGTGCGAGATTCGGGCAGGGTTAACTGTTGTCCAGCCAATGGCGGTGATTGGGAAACCTGTTTAAGTAAAGTCTTAATTTTTGCTAATTTGTTTTGTGCCACTAGTTGTGAAGAAATCACGCACTTCACCCTAAAAAGAAGTCATAAAATACTTTTGTCTTTAATTGTTTTTTTCCCTGAGGTTCAATGTTTTTATTTTTTTTTTTTTTATTATTATAATACAGAAGGATGACAGTGCTGCATTATGTGTGGCCACTGATAAAAGATCATTTGAAGCTATTTCAGATCATCATACTGCCCTTTTGTTGACATTAATTGCTTCTATTGCCTACCTCATTTGTACGTCGCTTTGGATAAAAGCGTCTGCTAAATGTAAATGTAAATGTAAATGTAATAATAACAATTTAAAATTTATAATTTATATTAACAGTTGTAGTAGATTTTAAGATCATTTCCATTCTGCTTTTGCTGCTGCTGTTGGTATGAAATGGAAAATCAAGCAATCTATTTTCTAAATGCATGTTATTGATCTTACTGTGAACCATTCATTCATTCATTCATTATTTATGTTTTTTTTTTAAATCAAAATGTCTTATCATGACTCACCCTCATGCTCTTTAGAAGATATTCTGACTACTTGCAACCAAACAATTTTGGTTCACACTGATTTCATTTGTATTTTTTGTAAAGTCAATAGAAACAAAACCTGTTTGGCCATGAGCATTCTTCAGAATATCAATTCAAAATATGTTCCACAGAAGTCATACAGATTTGGAACAACATGAGAGCGTAAATGATGACAGAATTGCCATTTTTGGGTGAACTATCCATTTAAACCATGCCTCTTTCTAAAAATTGACTGCAAGTTTACATGTACAGCTGCCTTTATCCAATCAACAACTGAACCAAGTCCCCAATGAATGTACATCACAGTATGGAAGAAAAGATCTGTTGCTACTTCCATTATATTGCAACATAATCAAATGCCCCATTTGTATGTGAAATTAGCAGCACCATTTTGTCTGCAAGCTGCAGGTTTGCACTCATTTGTAATACAGTTTTACCACTTTAGCCACTTTGGAAAGCTGTATTAGATTGTTACAGAATCGCAAAATAAAATTTGTGACATCAGAAACATGTGAACGTTCAGTTGTTTTTGCAGTATGGTCGAAAAATGTTTTGAGGCAAGTTTTCCTAATGAATAAAACTCTAAAGATCAAGCAAATTTTGACCACTCGTGATATGAGGCCTTTAAAGGATTTGCGGTCCTTAAAAGACGCTCACTTATTCTTTATCTGTCTCTCTCTCTCCGGTAGCTTGCAAGCTTACTTCTACCACCAAAGATCTCCTGCACTGCTGCGTGTGCTGGCTCGCTCTCGCCCCTGCAACCGCAGCATCTCCAGCACGCTTCTGGCGTAGGCGTCCCGCAGGTTCACCCCTATCGCCGACATATCCGAGGCCGAGCTGCGTGTCAGTCGCTTCAGCGCCTCCCCGTGCCTCAGCGCCGCTTCTTTCATTTTGAGCGTGAAGTAGCAGGCAGAGAAGCGGTCGTTGATGATGGCGATAGGCAGAGCGAGAATAAGAATGCCGGATAGGATGCAGATGAAGGCCATCACCTTTCCCAGGGCCGTGTCCGGACGGATGTCTCCGTACCCTACTGTGGTCATGGACGTGGTGGCCCACCACCATGCGCTGGGCACGTTTGTGAAGGTGGTCTCTGGAATGTCGTGTTCGATGGCGTATTCCACTGTGGCGAAGATGGAGATGCCTACAGAAAGGAATAGCATCAGGAGGCCAACTTCCTCGTAGCATTGGGCGATCGTCATTCCCAAAGACTTAAGGCCTGGAACACACAAAGAAGAGATAAAGTTCCTTAATCCAAAGGCCTGTTCACATCAACACAAACTCCTCAGTGAGAGGAAATGTATTCAAACAGTATTTACATAGCTGTTCAGAAAATCACATTGGTGGCATGTGAATTTGTTTCGTTTTGAACAGACGCAACGACCGCCATCATTTTGAAGAATGCAGATAACCAGATAGTTCTGGTTCCCTTTTTTTGTGTCTGTGTGTTTCCATACTATACAATTCAATGGGAAACACGTTGAGCATCAACATTCTTTAAAATATTCACACGGAAGCAAGAAAGGATAATAGTGTGAACAGGCCTTAAGACTAATAAAATTTTAATTTTTATGGTTGTCAATCAATTATAGTATATTCATATTAAATGATAAAATGGGGTGCAAATTATTCCAAAATTAATTAAATGAAAATGTAATAGACGTTGTAAAAAGTGACTTTAAAACTTTAAAACTGTTATTTTGTTTTAAAACACTTTAATATATTGCATAGTGCACCAAATGAAATAACTAATTTTAACATTATTACTGTGCCAAAAGAATAGAGACTACTACAAGTAATTATCCTAATTATGTAATTACTTTTACCTTTAAACAATAGCATGAAATAGGAGAGGCCTCTCAAATAATTAGGGTAGGAAAAACATTATGGCACTTTTGGTTAATTTGTGTCAGCATTCCCCAATGCCACTCTAAGTACTCTAATTAACAAAGAATCAAGCTACAGCAAGTGTTTAGTGTTATTTTTGTTTTGTCGTTCAAACTATTTAATATTTGACCTCTTTTGCCACTGACCAATTGAAGTGTAGCAAGTGATTACTGGACAATTTGCATGCCAAATCATTACTTCTCTACCTACTAACTAAAGATGCTGTTGACAAAATTTGAATCACAGACCGCATGATTTTATTTTGGGTGTAACATGTTCTGCAGAGAGCATGAACTTCTCTTAGTAATGGACGAAAGTGTGTTGAGCAGATTTTCGTATGCAAGCAAGTGTTGGTTTAGCTTTCATAGAGCCTTCAGAATGAATGCTTTACGTTATGCTAGCTTATATAGGCGAGATCCCATAGCACCTAAACGTCTTTTTTACTACATACAGAAAAAAACTTGCATCTGCCAGGGGTGTGAATCTTACTGCAAAAGATAAGTCGAGAAGTAATATAACAGTAATCAGATCATTCAAGAGATGATCTAGCCTTTAAATATAGACACCTGAGAACAGCTGCTACACTTTCTCACTCCAAAATGGCACGGCTTCCCGAGAAATGCTTTATTTATTCTTTTTTTAGCGGCCTCGCTGAATACATTTACAGAAAGAACATCAAGCATCTAAAGTCGACACCTAGCCTACTTATTGTGCGTATCAAAGTATGTCCTTTTATTTTTAGAAGTAGAAAACTGAATTTTGTCATTAATGTGCTGCCTTTTAAAGCCCCTTGACCCACGTCTGAGGTGCTGGAGTCAACATGAGTGGCTGTGAAGAACTAGGCTTCTATTTTGAGAAAATGAAAATGCACTGGGGAACACTCAGAAGATTGATACTGAATTAGTTTTTTCATTCATTTTCATCTTGACTAATTTGTCTGAACATGGCTCATATTTGATGTTTATGACTATGGGGACTGTTTGTTTGACTCCACTGATTTTCATTTGGTTTGTGTCTTCTTATCAGATTAGCTACTACTGAGAATAAACATCTTCAGAGGGGCAGAGCACGTTGTAGATGAGAGGGACCTCGTTATTAAAATGTGACGGATATGAAAATAGGCTCTGCCCTTCCCTCGTGGATTATCTGTCAGTGTTTACTTCAGATATTTATCCTGAGAATAGAACCAACATTGTCTGCTTAGAAATGTGTTAAATAGAAACAGAATGATAGCGAGACCCTGTGGAAATTCAGTCTCTTATTTAGCCATTAAATAAAATATGGCTTTATCTCCTTTAAAACATACCTTTTTGAATGAATTCCCATCCAAAGGATTAATTATGAAACTCTGTTTTCTCTTATTTTACATTTCCCCATAAAGTTGAAATGATAAGTCCTAGTCCCACCAAATTCCTCAATCGTACCCTCCTCTTTTAGCTCTCGCATATAATGTTGTTTAATTATTCATGACTTTGTGGCAGCATCCTAGAAAGAGATTCCTTCCTTCCACAAAAATGCAAGATCAAAGCCACAAGTCTGTGCTCAGTAACCGTTTGTGTCTAAGGATCTTCCTCTAAGTCTCCCTGGGATGCTGTCAAAATATGAATGGATGAATAAATTTACTCATTCTCCCAAAAATAGACTGACATCTTCATGAATTATTTCATTTCCCAGGTTGAGGGTCCATCAGGACAGTGTTAAAATGCCCAAATGATCTGCTGACTGTTTTATATTATTTAATACGCAGTTCCAAAGCAGTTTTCTTAATTTTCATGAATTCAACTGATTTAACTTCAATTTGAGGCAGAAATATACATCAAATATATATAATATATAAAATAATAATATGTGGATTTTTCAATTATATATATATATATATATATATATATATATATATATATATATATATATATATATATATATATATATATATATATTCACACACACACACACACACACACATATATATATATATATATATATATATATATTTTTTTTTTTTTTTTTTTTTTTTTTAAATGCTATTCTTTAATAGTTAGAGATTATTTAAATATTGTATCACTGTTTCCACAAAATTTTCTTAAGCACCAAATCTGAAATTTTATAATGACTTCTAAAGGATCATGTAAAAGTACTAATAAACGGGATTCTAAAATATTTTACAAAATATATATATATATATATATATATATATATATATATATATATATATATATATATATATATATATATATATATATATATATATATATATTATGTTGAAATTATACTTTGCAATATTACTGGTTTTACTGTATGTTTGACCAAATAAATGTAGCATTGATGAGCATAAGAGACATAAGAAAAACTTTCACCAACCCCAAACCTTTGAACCAGTAATGTATGATTGTATGTTTTAATAGGTATGTCACCTGTTGAATGTCGGCCAAGTTTAAGCATCCTGAGAGACCTCATTAGCCGTAGCACCTGAACTACCCGACCAACATTCTCCAGCTCCGTAGATCCTCCATGAAGGCTCTCCACGGCCAGAGTCACATAGAAGGGCAGAATAGCCAGCAGGTCAATGATATTCACCACACTCCTGCTGAACCTACACTTATCTCTAACACACATGAACCTGAGCACCAGCTCACCGGTGAACCAAATGATACAAATGTACTCAAGAGCGTCCAAGATGATGGGTGCACCAAGTATAGTGAAGTCCAGCGAAATCAGAGCCATGTTCACGATGGACACCACCACAAAAACATGGATAGCGTCCCAAACGTCTTGGCTGCCTTAGAAGAGTCCGGCTTCTCCATAAGGTCCCATAGACGTTGGCGTAAGTCCTGGCACAAAACGCCGGTGAAGTCCTCCTCTTCGTTGTCAATTACATCAGCATCCTTACGGATATCCAGCGACTCCTTCATCTCTTTCCTACGGTAGTACTTGTCCCTGCAACAGCTGTCAATGCGGAGCTCATCGATGCCCCAGTACTCGATCTCCTGGAGGAACGAGATCACACACAGCTCCTCTCGCACATGCAAGCGGCCGGTCTTGTAGAAGTTCATGATGTACTGAAAGGTCTGCGAGTTGCGGTCGAAGAAAAACTCGTTCTCCAAGAAATCTGCATCATCGCACAGATCTAAAGCAGAGTCTCGGTTGGAGAGCGCCAGCTTGCCCAGGCGAGTCTCTGGGTGAGAGGCCAGCAGTTCCTGAGAGAGGATGTAGCGGCTGCCTCCAACATTTATGATGAAGAAGTCCAGTGGGTCGTCGCTCGGCAGCGCAGGCTCGCTGAAGAACACGCTAGAGTCCAAGGACAGCAGCGATGCGTTGTCCTCGTAGAACTCTGCCGGACTTGATGAATCCGTGATCATGGTGAGCCCTAAGAGACCCAGTGATGGAAAGTGCATTAGTATGACAGACTGGAAAGAGCAGTATCAATAATAATGAGGATTTGGCTACTGGTCTAAATTTAGAACAAAACTGACACATCTGAGCTTTTTACATTTTGAATTGTTTTGGGAGGTTGTTTTGAATTGTGTTTTCGTATTTTACCCTATTCTTATTTTATCGTGGTTTAGTCAGGTTTTGAGATTTCACACCGTAAACTGTAAAAATAAATAGTTGCAAAAATGTAAAAATAAGAATAATAAGGTAACATGACGCAGTAAGACTTTTGAGTTCTCTCAACGATAGTTTTTTTTGACAAAGACGCTTTGTTGAGCCAACGTAAATTTGTTTGTTCATGCGATGCTGATTGTCTTGTTTTGCTAATAGAAAAAATCTTTTCACAGCAACTGAAACAAAAATGACTGCTGTTGAAGTGATTATTTCTTTCCTGGATGAAAAAAAAGTATCTTAAAGTCACCACATCATCAAATTTATACTTGCTTATGAGTGATAAGCAGTAGACAACGTTATCTTTGCTTGTAAGACAACTTACAAAACTAAGGTATCCAGAAAACGGGCACAAGTAGTTTAACATACTCTAGGCCTCAAAACTAGACACACTAATTAAACTGTTAAAAAGATGAGCTCTTTACATCGCAGTGCATAACGTACCAACAAAAGTGATAAAACAATAAAAGAGTTTAAATGAAGTCGGCAAACAGCAAAACAATCCTATAAAAGTAACTGAACAATTTATGCATGCTGGGAACTCAAAGCCTTAACATTTCAATAACATTAATTTATTTGTTCAGACAACTGTGTTTAGAACAACATTTTGGGTAATATTGTTTGGTCTGACAAGGGTTTTTATGCAGTTTCAAGAAAATAGTATTTTTTTTTTTATTTGAGACTCAAAAGGTCTGATAAATGTGCAGTTGTATTTTTATTGTGTACATTTGTGAACCATCGGTTAATGGCGATAACAATAACGCACAAAATATATCTGGTTATATTAATATATCTCTCATCATTCACCCTTGTCTGTTTCCAAATATTACATTCTGATATTCTGAAATATTAAAGCACAGGTACATCCCTTTGAAGGTCAGTGGGGTTCAGTTCTGTTTTGAACCCTACTAACTTTCATTGTGCAAAAACAGTTGAAGCTGTTCAAAATATCTTCTTTTGAGTTCCACACAAGAAAGAAACCATACAGGTTTGAAAAGAATAAACGATAACAGAATTTTCATTTTTGAGTGAACTATATCTTCAAGTCTTCAGAAACATGCAGAAATAGCAGTGTCTTTGCCTCACTCCAGTTAATACTTCTAAGCTGATGTTTTTTACCGTTTTTTTTCAGCTCTGCACGTTTCTGCAATTGTACAAAGCACATGAATACTTGAGGATGTAAGCGCTGAGATTTTTGACTGGTTTATGGTGGTTATCAGCTGCTAAAAACTCCCTGTAATATGCAAGCAACACATTGTTTCACCTTAAAAACCTTGAAATGCTTAAAACTCACATTTAGTCATTTAGCTTAAAAAGACATTAACATGTAATATGGCGTGTGTTTAATTCAGCGTAATATCATACATTAAAATGCTTCATCTGCCTTATAATTCTCACATATGCATTTAAAAAGACAGTTTGGGTAGTCTGTGTATATAGGCTAAGTGTAATACCAACTTATTGAAAGCTCTGTGTATTGAATGAGCAAATTCCCTTAATGAAAATGTTTTTTTTTCTCTTTTACGCCATCACTGGCAGACATCAGACACGGTGGGAGGGAGAAGAAGCCTTTGGCAGTGTCCTACTTCTTGAAAGCCGCGTTGAGATTTAAATATTTTAGCTGGCCTGTCTAATTAATTGAACTAATGGTACTATTCTTGTAATCATTAATTCTCTTTGGTAAGATCCTCTATAATATTGTCAAGATGGTCATTTTAAAGCCTGCATTTTTAACAAGATCCCACGGGATGACACTAGAGAGATCTGAGCACAACGTGAGAACAATACCTTTCATTTGGGATTTTATTTTCAAGCAGATTTATTTTTGTACACTAAAGCAACCCACTGTCGATGTACTGTACCGCTGTATAAGTGAACAAAAGCAACGCTGTTTATACCTCATCTGATCCTTAAAAATACTGTCATTAGTGTAACCCAATATACCCAGTCAGTTCAGTCACATTAAGTTATATTTCTGACTTAATCAGTTTAGATGTTACCATATTAAGTGCATGCTGGGATTTTAAATTACCTGAGGTTTAATTTGGTGCTTTTGTTTGCACGCTGACAACATAAGAAATGTTAAGATAAATTAATTGCGCTTGAAAAGATTCTCTTCTTTGAGATAGACAAAAAAAAAGCGTAGAAGTACAAGCTTCATCTGCATTCCGAAAATAAAAACGTCCAAACTACTAAAATTATACTGACAGGCTTTTGTTTAGAAGCTGGTTCAATGCTAAACACATTCCACGAGGAGCAAAAACGAGAGGTTTGTGTAAAACCAGAAAAGTACAAATTAATATTTGATCAAATTCAAATAATGCCCATCTCTCAGTCTAATAATGCCTGTGAAAAAAATCCATGCACTCTCTGTCGGGTATTTTATAAGGCGCACAGTTAAAGCGATTTATGCAATATTCGTATTTAAAAAAAGCTGCATTTAAATAAGTCACAAACTAATGAAATTTTTTAAATAGCAAACAAATATCTAAAAATACAGAAATAACAGTAACTGTGGACACCCACCTTCAGTCTATAAGCCTACACTGAAAGCTTGTGCGCTTTTGTGAGGTGAGCTGGATCCATCTGTCTCTTTACCCTGTTCCCACTTCAGAAGATGTTGCTCCTCTGTCGATAAACTGAAGTACATAATGCAACCCGAATGTTCCGAAATGTTTTCAGTGAAGAAGCGATGCCGCTCTCGGTTTCAGAGGTTCACCGGAGTTCGGAACAGTTCTGAAGCGCGCTCGCGCACCTTTCACGAGCGTTTTAACTCGCGCTGGAGAGAGTGCGAGCTATCAACCAATCAGAAGACATCTTCAGGCTGCTAGGCAACAAACTCCAGACACTTAATACAACCAGTAAAAAAAATTAGACGCGTTGTAATCGTCTGGAAAAATCAAAGCCTTCGCTGTCACGAGATCTACGTTTGGATGCGCGCGCAGCACGTAGAAAGCAAACCATGCTTTGTTCCTCGTGGGTGGGTCAACTTTGCCCTTAAACCTACGCTTGATTCAAATAACTTTTCCCACACATTTCAAAACAAAGTCCATGGTTTGGTGGCCATGCAGCTGCTTTACAAACTAGGATTTTAGAGCATGAAACCTGACAAACATGGTTCTGTGAGGTGAATATGCAGAGAAGTGGGTTATAAAGGTCTGGCAGTGCCTGCTTTTAGGAAACCTGAACTGCAGAAGCACATGAAAGAACACTTTTTTAACACCTCAGGTGTTTATTTTACGGTTTTATCATGTTACGTGATATGTCGGATATATAAATAACAACAGCAGCATGGAATTAAATGTACAATATATTCACTTTGATTAGAAAATTGCTGATCTCACAGCAGGCCTGCATATTGTATAACTACATAATTGTATAACTGATGATGCGTTAATGAATGAATGAGTAATTACTGAATCAGCAGGTGAGATGGATCACAAAAGTGTGGTAGGAGGACTGTGTTTAGAATAGCACACTATCATACTATCACTATTGCTGAACTATAATGTGTACCTCGTTTCCTGTGAATACACACTAATTCATTATTTGGCCTAAACATTTCTACACAAAACTGGATTAAGAATTGCTTTTATAATGATAACCACTTGATGAATATAACTTGCACAGTGACTGTATGATAAATAGTAAAAGATGCATAGTGTGTAACAGATGTAGTAAATGCTTTTGGAAGCACTATTTTTTAGTATCCATGCAGTATAAGGTAACATGTTGCCCCCTGCTGTTGGTAAAAGTATTGCTGCCACAACCAATCAAGTAGAAAACTAGAACTAATCAGGTGCCTATAGTATTAGTTACGTAAAAGATACTATTCCCTTTGTTTACAACGAGGAAACAAAATGTAATATATTAAATATATTTTGTGAAACATACTATAATATAATATAAACAGGCCACACAAAATATCAAATGGCATACTAAAATTTGCGTGTGAATAAAAACTGGATATAATTTCTGTAAGATATCACAAAAATTTATATATATATATATATATATATATATATATATATATATATATATATATATATATATATATATATATATATATATATATATATATATATATATATATATATATATATATATATATATATATATATATATATATATATATATATATATATATGTGTGTGTGTGTGTGTGTGTGTGTGTGTGTGTGTGTGTGTATATATATATATGCTATTGTTAAATGTTTATGTAAATGTTAATGTTTCTTTAAAAAAATATGTATGTAATGAATACAAAAGTAATTTTGAATTGCAATTTTTAAACACCGGAAAATGTAAATGAATGAAGGACATCGGCTACATCTTATTTACATTATTTCTTTTTTAAAAGATGAAAACTCGTATTTGACTGACCCTTGTGAATATTGTTCTCTGGACAATACAGGCATGTCTTCAATCACTTTAACTGGACCTTTTCTCCATACAAGGAGAGTAAATGTTGACAATAACGAGTGAGTTTTTAAGTCTGACATAAATAAAGACATAAAGTCTTATTAAGTAAATGAAACACAAGACGGGGTGAGTAAGTGAGAAAACTGTATTTGGGGGCCAATCCTTTTAATACGGTTTTGCGTCCGCGTGGTCACGTGATAGCCCGCCCTCTCTTTTCAAACGCCATGTTTACTGCGCACCTCCGTCGCGACCAATTGGCAGCAACACTAACGTACAGTGAGTATATGTATTAAAGTATGAGCCTGTGAGATTTCTAGAGGTTTTACTGCCTGTAATTCTTTTCCCTAAAATGGATGTTTACGTATAAGACGGCGGGACTTGCTGCGATTTGCTGCAAAGGTAAAGTTAATTGTGTTTTTGTGAGCAAGTAGGCGGGACGAATATGCTAGTCTGCTGTGCTACCAGTCCCGCGCCGCCTAAAAGCTTTGAGTAGCCAGCTTATGTTTTAGTACAAGTTTGTATTTCCCTCACGTTTGATTATGTCATGTGCGTTTTCCGCCGTTTTCACTTAGTTTAGCTCTCCTTTATCTTACTTTCGTAGCCTGTTAGCATGTAGAAGGTTTGTGTCTGGGGCAGACACCACTGGGATACAAACACGCGCCAAATTCGTTCTGCAGCAAGAGCGCACTATTGATGATGGGATTTAAGCGACGAATAGAGCTTGTGTGTGTGTGTGTGTGTGTGTGTGTGTGTGTGTGTGTGTGTGTGTGTGTGTGTGTGTGTGTGTGTGTGTGTGTGGGGACATTATAGAAGTAATACACGTCTACTAATAGTGCTCTGTTGAATTCGGCGAATAAAGCGCCGCGACGTTTCTTTTTATCCGTTTCATTTAGGGTGCAATTGAGAACCTAATCATACAGTACAGAAATGGAAGCTGTCAAGACAGAGGATCTTCCTTTGGATGGAAAGCCGGTAAAAAAGGGAGAGGAGGATGACAAGAAGAAAAAGAAGAGTCCATCTGATGATACGGAGCAGGATGAATCAGAAGAACCTAAACCTAAAAGCAGGTCTAAACCCAAATTGTGTAAGTGATAGTTGATGTGAATTAAATGGCAAAGCTTTTATTTCAAGAAATATTTATGATGAGAAGTATCATCATACTTAAAGTATTGTTATTTTTATAGAGTGTGTATATATATATATATATATATATATATATATATATATATATATATATATATATATATATATTTTTATTTTTTAGCTCATTAATTAAATTTTTCTCAAATTCTCCAGTGAAAAGTTACAATTATTTTATTTTAATTGTCTTTGCAGTTGAACCTGAAATTCTTGAAGGAAAACGGGAGAAAAAAATTATCCAGAGACTTGATTTGATGAGCAAACCGAAGGAAAAGCCAAAGATTGAGAGCATAGGAGAAGGTGCCAAACTGGGAGACATTGTACGGATTAATCACTCCATCGGAAAGCTCAAAGCGCCTCTCCTCAAACCTCTGCATAAGATAGTTTATGATCGGCCAGGAACTGTAAGGTTTCATTTAACACACACTAATGGTCAAACGCATGTGAATACAGATTATTTGTTAGACTGAGATTTGCAACCGTTTAATGTTGCGTAATGTTTTTACAGGCATCAACACTACGAAAAAACCTTAGGCTGTTTAATGGATTTCCTTTTGGGGAGGAAAGTGACCTTTACAACAAAAAAATGGAGAAGGTGAAAAGGTAGTTCATTTTTTGTTTTGATATTTTTACACATACGTGGAAAGACACTATTAGGTGTGCTCTGACAATTTTTTGTTTTGGTTTATTCTGTGTCAGTTTAAAGGCTTGTACACACCAGGACGAATACCGCATGCAAATATGACCAACGTTTAATGCCTTGTGACTGATCAAAGGGCGCCAGTGTGAGTGTGCACACTGAAGTCTAAAATGAGAATCGCAAAAACGTAATAAAAAAAAAAATCTCAGTTAATTTTTTTTTGGGTTCTGCGCGCCGCGTTAAAAACTGATAGACCAGTGAGACCGATGCTTTTCTTCATGTGCCTGGAGCTGCTGAAGCGGTTTGGTGGTGCACAAGCACAAACAGTCTTGCTGAGCACATGGAAGTAAGTAGATGAAGAAGATGCACTGAGGCGAGATGAATGTAGAGCTGCTGGTCTTGTCGGCTTCTGAAAATAAAGAGCTGGAGCTGCTGCTTAAAATATCCATGTTTTTTTGCCAGTTAACAAAGACGCGTGTGAATGTTCTTGACAAGCGCGTCTTCTGGCTCCCTTCTTGTGACAAGCGAGTGTCCGATGTATAAAAAGCCACCTACTGGGCTATTTCTCTTTTTCTTTAAGCACCGTGGGCTCACCGTCAGTGAAAATCACTTGGGTATGAACAGCGCTCATGATGATCGTCCTGTTGTGTACAAGCCTTAGCGAGACGTCCTCGAATAATTATTTATTAAGTCAGCTATTTGGTTTATAGTGGGTGTGATGATGAGCTTTTTCTTTCTGTCAGGCTTCACAAGGAACAACTCAAAACCATTTGTCAAACTCTTGATCTGGAGAGGTCTGGAACGCAGATTGTTCTTTCAGAAAGGATCATGAAATTTCTTGTACATCCAACCAACTCAGGAAAGGTGAGGGATTTTTTTTATTTATTTTTTTGTTTCTGTCTATGCAATAACAATGCACATATATGTCACTGTACAGTAGTGTTGGGCCGATATGCTCAATTTTCATATTGTCCTATCTTTAACCTGTGAGATTGCTAATTTATATAATTAACTATTTACTAGGGCTGCAACAACTAACCATTAAAATTGCTAAATAGTGATAATGAAAATTCTCATTATTGATTAGTCAGGTCTGCCCACAGTGCACGTTCAACTTAAGCTGGTCAGGTCAAATTATAGCATTTCCAAACTGCCCGAAACATGAGAATTCATTATTTTAAGCTTTAAGATAATGCCCTGTCAGGCCCTTTGACAGATGAGTGTGCTTCCTCAGCACAAAAATGTTTTGGTCATATCCTTATCTCTAAATGTCACAAATTTGCGCAGGTATTTCCATTTTTGAATAAAAGTCTGAGCATGTACATATGTGTGGATCAACAGAGAAGAGACAATAAAGTACTCAGTGCAGAAACATTCATTGTATGTATTCAATGCATAGTAGACCATTTTTGTGAATAAATACTAGCCTACTTAGTTTGTTATTTGCCCAGTAAGTGACAATATTTTGTTTTGGATTTAAAAAAAAAAAAAAATTCAGGGAATTTTTAAAAGTTTTTTTTATATATATATATATATATATATATATATATATATATAGCATTCAGTTGGCATTTTTGTTTGAAGGACATTGTGCAAAATTTGGAAGTGTTTTTTTTTTTGGTTTGTTTGGGCTTTAAAAAAAAAAATTTAAATTAATCGATTATAATTAACAAGATAATCGGCCAACTAACCGATCAAAATAATAAAGAATCAGAATAATTAAAAATGGAATGTTGGCTAAATGTCTCATGCACAGGCCACACAAAAGTGGAAGCACTTCAGAAGTTTCAAAGTCGTCGTCGAATTATACAGGACTTCCAGAGAGATATGTGTTTGGCGTTCTTTAACATTCCGCCTGGAAACAAAGTTGCCGTGACGCCGAACTTCCTCACGAAAGAAGAAAGCTTTCATGTTTATCAGGATCAACTAAACACTGAATTATCAAAAGTATGTGAAATATTTAAATTTCGTGGCAAAGAATCTTTAAAATGCTTTTGAGAGTTTTACACACCGGTCTGTTATTGTGCTGACATTTCCATGCCCTGAAACTCGACACTGAAACAAACTGATTGGTTGTTTGACACGTCTGTCTAACGGCGCAATGAATTACGCATGAGTTACTCGAGACAATGTTGCACGTACATCTGCACTTTATGAAGAGAGAACTGGCCAGTCAGAAATCAGTCAGCTTGCACAGAACAATAATTTTTCAGGATTTTAGCGATTACTTACCTAAACGCAACACTGTAAAAAAACATGGAAGAAGAAATATAAAGGTACAAATAAGCCCTAATATTAATAATAGCATAATTATTATAATAATCATGATCATCTTGCAATCATCAAAGGCAGCAGCCACAGGTGTTGTCTCTGGATATTGTTGATACACAATATCATTGCCAATGTACTGCAGAACACTGTTGTTGAGTTTATTGGCTTATTGTGTGTTTTCCATCTGTAGCCTATCCTAAAGAAGAAAAAGAAGACAACCAAAGATGCCAAAAGAGAAAAGTCTTCATCCAAAAGTAAAAAAACACAGAAAAAGGTAGAAAGTGGGAAGTCCAAACCCATTGTCACTGATTCCAGTAGTGATGATGATGACGACGACGATGATGAAGAGGGTAAAGAGAACAATAAAGACGCTGAGAAGTCTGTGACGGCAATTAAAAAAAATAAAGACACTGGAGATAAATCATGTGATAAAGAGGAAGATGATGAAGACGAGGAGGACGACGACGAGGAAGATGATGAAGACGAGGAGGACGAGGATGCTCCTGAAGAGGAAAGCAAGAAGGAAGAAGTGTGTGAAAGCATTTTTTTTTTTTTAAGCAACAAAGATTTTAATATATTTTTCATATTCATGGTTTTACAATTCAGGCGATATATTGACAATCTTACTGTTTTTAAATTGTTTGTGTTGTGTCTGCAAATCAGCAGAAAACTTCTCAGAAGAAATCTGCAAACATGAAATCCACAAAGAAATCTGAGAAGTCAGAACAGACCGCTTCAGATGAAAGTGACCAAGACGTTCATGAAGACAAGAATGCAAAAAAGGTTAGACACAAACTTGGAAGTGATATTTTTGAATTCTGAAAATATAAATAAATTCAAGGTTGTTTGAGCTTGTCGTTTTGGTCTGCTGTTGTGAGCAATTAATTTACAGCTTAATTAAACAACAAAAACCGCTCTGTGCAAAAAGTTTTGCCGTAAAAACAAGCGCAGCATTTGTAGTAGTTTATATTACAGATGCTCCAGAAATTTTTTTTCAGCTTTTATGTCTGATTTTCTTACTGCCATTGTGACCACTTCTATGCGACTACATCAAAACGGTTTATTTCACAACTTTTCTAGACAAAAAAGCCTGCAGCAAAGAGGAAAGCTTCAGCAAAACCTGTGCCTAAAACAAAGAAAGCCGACAGCAGCAGCAACCGAGGGAAGAAGAAAGCCAGCAAGAGCAAGGGTAATAATGCAGCTAATGCTTCACCGAAAGTTGACGTTTTGTCAGGAGTCAGACAGGACATAAAGTTATTTGGCGTCGAACTGAAACGGTACACGTTTTCGCGCAGGGTTTGACATGCTGTAATTTTTCTTCCAGATGAAAGTGAAAGCTCTGATGATGATGATCAGCCGTTGATAAAGATGATTAAAAAACCACCGACTGAGGAACAGCTGAAGGAGGCAATCAAAGATCTATTGAAAGATGCCAACTTGGAGGAAGTTACAATGAAGCAGATCACCCGACAAGTATGTTATTACTAAGCATTTATCGGAACAAAAGGGCTTTTTCAGGGGTTACAGTGTCTCTTTTAGCGCTGTAAATGTGTGCATGTCGTTTGAATTGACAAAAATATCAAAACAAATGGTTTCTCGAAACAAATGAGACGTTTAACTTTAGATGCATAGTCACTCATATTCTGATCCATTTGAACCAACTGAAGTTGCAGAACAAGTGAAATGTTCCCAGGTCCAGGAACATAGTTAATACACTGATAAAACAGTCCGAGTGACATCAGTGGCTCCTCTTCAGTTTTGCGACACTACGAGGATACTTTCATGCGCCAAGAAAACATCAAAATAATTTACTCAACCGAATTTTCTCCCCCGTGTTACATCTTCTGCCATTGATAGTATCACAACGCACGCTTTCCCCTCGGCGTAAACCACGTTATTACTCCTAATGTTCCACATCCTGAAAAGTTTACAGGTAATTATTAATTATGAACTTCATCTTCGTTGTAGGTTTATGACAAGTATCCTGATTTTGATCTGACCAGCAGAAAGGAATTCATCAAGGAAACAGTTAAAGGTGTAAGTACCTCCAAAATGCTCAATACCGATGCTTCGTGATCGATTTGTCAGCTGTCACTTTTATAACGGGTCGATTTCTTGTTTTTCAGTTGTTATCCTGAAGTAAAGAAAATGCCTTATTTAAAAGGACAGCGAGGGTGAAGGTCCTGTGGACAACTGGATTTTCATTGCACTGTTCACTGTTGTGTAGTTTCTTTTTATTATTTTATATAAGTTTTCAACTTTCAAGTAAATTCTGTTTTTATGTATTTTAAAGTATTTTCTAAAAATGTACATTTTCACGTTTGACAGTAAATAATCTGGATGGTTTTGGTTGCTGAAATATGCCACATTTCCGAAGCGAACCTTTCCCCTCTTATTTTAATGGCACATAGTCATATTGCATTTTGACAGTCACATGTGAATTTTTTGGCTGTGTCTTTAAGACCTACAAGTTACCATGTCCTGCAGCTGCATTATCGTTGACATGGTACTGCCAAGATGTTATATGCAATATTTAGGAAGATTTGATTGGTTTCAACTGTTATTAGTGCCGAGTTTTATTTCTAAGGTCCTAAATGCTAAATGAAAAGAAACTTTTGGACAGATTATGTATTTCATTATAAAACATTCAGAAGTGTTAAGGTTAAGGTTAAGTGAATATTCAATTTCAGTGTTGGCTTAACAGGAATTTGGGATTTTAATACTAATTTGTAAAAAGCAAAAAGCATTGATTTTTTTTTTTATGATTCATTTTTGTAAATATGCCTTTTATGTATTTTTTTCCTTATTTTATTTTGAATTTTTAAATACAAGTCCTAAGGAACAAATATCTTAAGTCTGAGATGTTACTCATACCTGCAGGTCAGTGTTGTAGATTAGGTTTTCTTATAAGACATGAGTTAAGGTTGATCTGTTGTATACGCTGACCTCAGTAACCAGTTTATCAGTTATCATCAGTCATATTGCTCATAACGTGTCAGAAACTACAAAATGAAAATGTGCGTTTATTTTGTAATAAATTGATTTTTCATAGAAAATAGCATCTTGATTATGTGTGTTGTAACTATTTTTTAAGTTGTTCCATGTGTCATTTTAATAATAATAATAATATATTCAGTTGAATAATTACTATTCATTCTGTGGCCCTGGATCGAGTGGGCGTCGAGTTGAGCACCACTGCTTGTCACTAGGCGCTCCTAGATTTAAAAACAGCTGCCTTCAACCAAATTTTTACGTTTAAAAACCAAAAGCTATCGTTCCCTGACCGGGAATCGAACCCGGGCCGCGGCGGTGAGAGCGCCGAATCCTAACCACTAGACCACCAGGGAGTGTTAACGGTGGGGAGAAAATAAAATATTCAAACATTTCACCGCCAATTATTAAAAACATTGTATTTGTGCATGTATGTGTATACATATGTAATATATATTTTTATGGCTTTAAAATAGATTGAACTAGAGAAATCAACTTATGCGTGTCTCCTCAGAACTTGTAAGGGACTACTGCTTTGAAATGCACCTGTTTGCAAATAACGACAATTGAGAATATATCCTTACATTATAACTTACACTGGGTTCGTATAATGCAAAACAGATAATTTCGTTATAGAATATATAGTTATGGCCAGTAGAGTTCGCAGTTTTATTCGTTTTACAGCTTTAATGTTTCCTTTTAAGGTCAATAGAGGTCGTAGTTTGACGCGTTTTAGCTTTGTTCTGGAGGTTGAAGTTGAGGGGTCAGGTTGGCTTACAGTAGCTGACATGATGCAGGCAGAACAGTACAGACTTACAGCCACCTGCCTGTGAAACTCAACAGGAGCCGAATCAGCGTTAAAACGAGCCCTCGGAGAGCAAGGGTAGAACCTGTCATTGGGGTAAGCGATGGTTTTAGCTGTTGTTATGGTTTGTGTGCTTGTGTTGCTAAATTAGAGCATTTTAGAGGCAAGGCAGGCCCTTAGTGCTCACTATTTCTGTTAGCTGGTCCAGTAACATGCTGTCAAAGCGCTTCCTAGATAGATGGGCATAGCGATGCTGCCACGAGGCAATGAAATGCGTATTTTTAGGGCGATGCGTTCTATTTTTTGTCCGTATACGTCAAGCTAATTAAAAACAACTGGCAGGTGCTTTATAGTTGAACTATTGCTAATGCTAAGGCGTTAGCAGCTCGGCTAAAGTTAATGCCATGGAAACGTGTATCGGTTTCATCTCCTTGCACAACAAAACGATTATAAAAATAGCATCTCAGGGAAGGGCGAGAAATGCAGGAAAGCACAGACAAGGGAGATAATGAGAAACCGTGTTCATGGGTAGTTCAGTGATGTTAGCTTTAGCTGTGTTAGACTGATTTCAGCTCAGCTCATTTACAGTTTAATTGGCTGACAATAACTGCAGAAGAAACGTGGAAATTGCATCAGCCTGTACAGCGCACGTTACAATATAGTACGTATTTTGTGCAACACTTAAAAGGTGGCAAGGTATGTTACGCCATTTAGGAAATACAAATATTATATAAAAATAACACTGTGTTACTGTCTTATTCCTAACAATACCATGGTGCTATCACAGCAGTAATTATATTAGTCTAAATAACCTGGAAACTCGTCTTGCATATATGCGTTTTTGTCGCGTTATACTTTTCGTGTTTATATGGTTGTGTTGGAGTTTGGTAGTTTATTTATCATAATGGTTTTAAGTTACTGTGAGATGTTTTGGCAATTGTTTCCCCTGTATTAATGCTCTGATGAACCTTTGACATGTATCTTTAGCTTCTTTTTGTTGCTTTGGATATAATAATTGAAAATTTATTTTGCATGGTGTCTAATTAAAGGAAACATAAACATAACAATAATAATGATGTAGATCTTTTTGGAACAAATTAAACAAAAAGGGTAGCGTGAGAATAATAAGTGAAAATCATTTTCTTAATTTGAATGATTTTCTCTGGTGTTTATTATGAAGGATAACATTTTGAGAAGTGAATGTGAGCAGGCAGATATCACGGACAGCTGTTTTGCAGTAGGTTTACGATCAGATGATTTACAGTGGAACATTTTGAAGCAGACATGAATTTAGCAGAGACCGTAAAAATCGTCAGGTTTCTATTTTTTTAAAAATACCTTCATTTGTGAAGACCATATTAACCAGAGAAGTGCCTTTCTGTATTTAGTGCTGTTATCACTGAACTGTTACAGTTTTGGTGGATCTATCTTTGTGTTCAAAGATTTATCATAGCATGTGTGAAAGTTACCAGGTTCTTGTTACCAAATTATCAAACAGGGTTGCCTTGCACAAACCGGTCCTTCTGTCGGCCGCACGTGTTTATCAGCCCGCGCCTGCACATTCCCTTAGGAATTTAGATTCATTGCCTGTTTCCATTCTGTAGCATTCGGGTTTGCCAAGATTTGCAGACTTCGAATGGAGTATCTGGACTCTGTTCTCTTGAAAATCTTCCAGATTCGACAATAGAGGGGGAGGAGGAAGTGCATGAATGTAGTAAGAAAGAGACGGTTAAGATTCAGTTTGACACAGTTTGTCTCTCTCTAAGCCGGAATGGGAAAGGGACTGTTAAGCTTAGGTAAATTGAAATGATTGACACCAAATCGTAATGAATTTGTTCAGTCTCATGTCTTTTTAAACGTGTATGACTCTCTTTCCAAGGGTGAACAAACAGGTCTCTGTTAGTTTATATTTTTCATACAGTTCAAGTTTTCAAGCTGCAGGAAGGATGCTAATAAATAATACAACTATCGTGAAAGTGTTCCTTATGACTGCTGTGCTGTAAGTCTTCAAGTCCTCAAACAAAAAATATATATATATATTTTGTTATTCACTTGTTCACAAATGACTTGTGGTCTGCATTTGCACTCTTATTTTATGGCAAATGATTATTGCTTTTATTGTTTTTTATTACCATACTGACATATCTAATTATTATTATAATTTTTTTAATTCTGTTGATTCTATCATTGCTTTCGTTGTCTTAATGATGCTTTGGCAAAATTATCTGCATAAAAATTTAAGGTATTACAAAATAAAAATGTATTTATGAGCTTAGATTTTCTAAAAAAATAAAAAAAAAAAAAGAACTTTATATTGATACCACATCATGTAAAAGACTTGCATTGATTCGAATTAGTTAATTCTGCTTTCAATAAAGTGTTTTAGCCCATCATAATTCCGTTTTTCTGAAATCTCTTGCATCATGTGTTATGAAATTTTCCCACAAACTTGAGCAGTACATGTGTAGCATCTTTGTGAGGCTCTATGTGTCATCTTGTTTATGTAATATTTATAGAAAAGCATGAACGGTAGCCACTCAGGAGGTAAATTCCTGGGGGGAAAATCTGTGCTCTGTGGTATAGTCACAGGGGCACCTGATGACAAAAAAGAGCTCTTTGTAAACCATAGATCGCCAGCAAAACCCTTGAACCCTCTGGTCTCAGAGTTTGAAAGTCCAGGAACTACTTCTAGGCAAAGGGTTAATTCTAACAGATATGTTTTTTTTTTAAAGAATTATCTCCTATAAGTGTTTTAGGTTTGTTTGGTTGGTAAAGGATTAGAGGTTTAAGTAGTTAACATTATTAAATGCATTGGGTATCATAAACTAACCAGGAGCAAGAGACTTTTATTATATATTTTTTTTTAGTCTAGGTTTGGTTTTAATGTCTACACGTTTTGCAGTTGGTAGGTTATAACAAAGGCTGCATTTATAAGACCTGTACCATAGAAACATTAATTCTAGCTCAAGGGACTGGACTGTGTGAATGTTTATTTATTGATGTGGCTTTCTTATGCAGTTTTATATTGGCCGAAGTAAATTTCTCTTAAATGGGACAAATAAAGTATATACAATGATTTGAGTAATATTGTGAAATAACTCTTTTCTGTTTCAGTAGAGTCTAAAATTAAGAAGTAATAAATAACTTTTTTAACAGCCTTATATTACATTAGTAATATTTTCCAGAATTCTTTGAATTAAAAGTGCAGGAGTATTATTAAAAAAATAGAAATCTCTTTACATTATAGATGTAAAAAAACATTTGGCAGTGTATGCTAATGCATTTATGATGTATTCATTCAACTGAGTTTTTCCATTTAATTTTTATGTTGGTCACACATGTAAATGTTTCTATACTGTAGGTGGTTAGTAGCAATGAAGCTTGTCATAAGATGCTACTCATTTAGTCGGTTTATAAAGCAAAAATATAGATAATGCTTTTAATATGGGCTTTAAAGTGCTAAAAATGTTGTGTGTTTTATCAATAACAGAGCCAATTATAGTTCTGTACATGCTTGTTGGCACAGATCCCTGGATGCCCGCCGGTGCCCTCGCCCTGGCCGCACACGCAGACTCAATGGCCATCAGCTGACCCCTCCTCCAAGGATGATGGTGAGAGAGCGGCTTCGGCAGAACATCTCGGCCGCCTTCTACCGGCACGGCCTGCTATGCGCATCCTACCCGGTTCCCATCATTCTCTTCACCTCCGCCAGCATCCTGACCTGCTGGTGAGTCTGCAGTCGTGATATTTAATTCAAACAGGAAGTAATGGGATTGGGACGAGATTTAAACTAATCAGGGACACAATGGCTGCTAGGCCACGGTTCTGATGGCCTCTGTCAACGTTGAAGTACTTCATGTACTTCTGTGGGTTAGGAAAAGCAGCTTATCTGTACAAATCTGCGGGTGGGATGTTTTCGGGTGTGAAAGGGTGAGAGAGGGCAACAAAGGAATGAAGTTGGCTTGTGGTCGGTTGTTCTGCACAGTTTGATTGGACTGCAATATCGTGCCAGGAGGACTGTGTGTAGCACAAACGTGGAGCACTGAGCTGAAGAAACGGTTTTCTCATGCCTTTTCTTTTAGCCTCAGTCAGCAAAATGTGAATTAAATGTCTGACGCTTCAGATAAAGGGCAAAATCCATGTGGAAAAGAGTGATTGTGTGAACATTTCTCCCAGAGAACAGCCCAGTGTCTTCAGCTGCCTGGAGAAACAGAAGTAGGCTTTGTGAAGTGGCAGCTACTTGTCACTGCGGACGTCTGAGTTCTTTCTCAGCTAGAGAAGAGAAGGTACTGAGCTTGACTCAGCCTTGAGATGGATAATGGAGGAATATACTGAATTAAACACAAATTAAAGGATTAGTACACTTCAAGAATAGAAATTTCCTGATCCTTTACTTACCCACATGTCGTCCAAGATGTTCATTTCTTTCTTTCGTCAGTCGTTAAGGGTTTTAAGTAAACATTCCAGGATTTTTCTCTGTATAGTGGACTTCAATGGGTCCCAACGGTTTGAAGGTCCAAACTGCAGGTTCAGTACAGCTTCAGAGCTCTCTTCATGATCTCAGCCAAGGAATAAGGGCTTTATCTAATTATCTAAGTAATAAAAAAATAAATAAATTGGATGTGCAACTTCACACATTACGTAATTGCGCTGGAAAGGCCACGTGTGGTAGGTCTGTACTTTTTCAAAAAGGCAGTGAAAGGTGAAAAATAAAAGAGGTGTATTTACGCAGCTTGTATTTACTATTTATTTAAGTTTTTTTTCTAATATTTTTATACTTTTCCATGATCTAAATATTTTTAAGAATTAAACATTTGTTGTCAATTGAAACTGTAGGCCCTCTTGCATTATTATGCTGTTATGATTATATATTCAGAGGCATAAAATGGTCTTTGACAATAATACCACTTATCACGATTATTTACGGGCAATATATAGCACAACAAAAAATTGATATTGTGACAGGCCTATTTGTATGTACCGTGTTAAGGAAAGCACACTCAGAGATTCCAGGTATAATGTATTTTACACAATAGCCTTCTGTTTCCCTGATATCAACAGTGTCATGTGTTTTAAGCCTTATCAGCCCACGCTCTTCTCTTTAACACACTGCTGTTGTTAGCGGGGGATGTTCGTGGCTTTTCAAGCACTTTAAAGGGGAATGACAGATGCTCCTTTTGTGAGAAGTAGGGGTTGGTCAGATCATCCATCTGGAGAGACCATCCATCCTATCCCAGACCTTTGTGTTTGTGCTGCAGGCAGTATTGTGGGTCTTGTGCAATGATTTTTTCCTAAAAAGTCTAAACTTACTATCCCTAGTTTTTGCGTGCAGCTTGCTAGCCTGAGGACATCACAGATGACATGTTAATCATATTGGTCTGTGCTTCCTCCTAGTGCAGTTTTAAGTTCACTCTTGCGGGCACCTGTGTGACTGATTGAATGCTATAAAACTGTCAGTAAAAAATGCAAAAACAGCGCTTTGCATACTTGTCGCCCTTTTCATTCAAATATGATTTGTTTTATGGACCTCGGGCTCTTCGTCGTGAGGCCATTCCTCTTTTTGTCTGTGAGGAATGCAGCTTGATGTTGGTAATAAGGATGGATGTGTTGTTCTGTAACCATGCTTTCTTTTACAGTTACCCTCTGCTGAAGCTGCCTCTGCCTGGAACAGGGCCTGTCGAGTTCACCACTGGAGTACGAGATTACTCAGTCCCATCCCATGAGTCTCAGGGTGACCCATCAGAGCACCCTGATTGGGTAAAATGAAAGGGTTTTTTTTATATATAAGCAATGATATACGTTACTGGTAAAATTGTAATTCTGTAAGATTTGTATTATTATTTTTATCCATAAAAAAAGTTCTAGTCATGTCACCTTTATTTTTGTAGCATTTTTACAATACAGTACAGCAGGAAAGTAGTTTGTTGGTCATTCAAAAAGACAATAGTAAACATTAAATTTTCAATTAAGGGAATAGTTCACCCAAAACAATTGTCATCATTTACTCACCCTCAAGTTGTTTCAAAAAATCCTAAGAAAGTCAATGGTGACCCAAAACAGTCTGTTTACAAACTACTTTCGAAATATCTTCTACTCAAGAGTGAGTGAATGATGTCCAGTTCAGTTTAAATAGTATTAATGAAGTTTACAATATCGCTGGAAAATTAAGTGTCCCCGACTAAGCAATAAATTGCAATAAAAAGTTGTTGAGGGCAGCAAATACCCAGCTGCAACACCTTAACATCAGCTTATTCGCTTGCTTAATCACCCCTTAAAATGTAAAAGTCTAGTTTCTTTTTAAGACCTGTTAACGTTAATCTAAAAATGCCGCCTGTCTTGCAGTATCGGGGTCCTCCAGTGGCCTACATCCAGCAGGTTCTGGTCAAGGCAGCAGTTTCACCATGGGACAACAGTCTGGTTCCTGTAGACGTTTTCCGTTCTCCCCTTGGGCGCGTTTTCAGTCTCCTGGAGGAGATCAGAAACCATGTTTACACAGACAGGTCTAAGATTCCCTCCCTCGTGCTTATTAGCTCATATGCATTGATTTCGAAACAGTTGTAACAACACGTTTCTCAACCTCATTCTATCCTGTTTTCTTCACTTCTCTCCTCTCAGAAGTTTGGAGGCTCTGTGCTTGCAGGTAACAGACCTGTTGCCAGGGTTGCGGCGCATGCAGGCGGTCCTTCCAGAGCACGGCTGCCTGCTGGTATCCCCTGGCAACTATTGGCAGAACCGACGTGACTTGTTTGATGCAGATCCAGACCTCCTGAAGACGATCCACCAACATGAACCCAAAGGCCTTCATACTTCAGCCACTCTGAAAGGCAGGAAGCTGCTTACATACAGTTTAATCTCTGCTCAAATTAAAGTTTACCCCTTTCATTTAGAAACCCCATTTTTACTATGTGTGCTTTTTAGATTTACTCTTTGGTGTCCCGGGGAAGCAGACGGGTGTAAGCCTGTACAGCAAGAAGAGAGTGGTGACGTACACAATCACAATTGCACTAAGCTCCTATGATGCAAGGTCTGCCTTTGTAATATTTCAACTTAATTGTAGATCTTGTGAGAATATTTTATTGTAGCAAACCAATTATGGTTTCCAAAAATGTTTATCATATCCTGTGTGTGTGTGTGTATTTGGACAGGTTTGTAGCCAGTCTTCGAGCCCGTCTGAAACAGCTTCATCCTTCAGCAAACTGCACTCTGCGTGAAGACCACATGGTGCATGTCCATTTCAAAGAGGAGATTGGCATTGCTGAGCTCATCCCTCTGGTCACAACCTACATCATTCTCTTTGCTTATATATACTTCTCCACCCGTAAGTGTCCTATCTACTTATATTCTTTGTCATTAAAGTGCCTAATCGCTTTTAGTAAGAATGCATTAAGTTCATTGAAGTGATAGGCATTGATCTATGGCTCTGTGTATTAACTCCATTTGAAAACAGGTGTTTGAGATGTACCGCTAATCAAAGATGCGTGTGAATGTATCATGCAATATATTGCCCAGCGCTACTACTGTTCCTCATGGAAGTACTACAGTTGACAGAATTTTTGCAGACCTGCCAGGAATGAGAATATTCAGTGTTTTCTGCTGTTCTCTATTGTTTTTCCCTTATAATTATTCCATATATCTCTAAAATGATTAGGAAGTAATACAACAGTGTTGAAATTGGACATTTTTCCAGGTGTCTCTGGGAAAAGCAGTAAATTGGCAGCAGAAAGCTTTCAGATTAGTAGAGCTGTTTGGTTTCTGACTGAGCTTTCGCCAGCCTTTGTGTTTTAGTCTGGCCTGGCGATTATCCTCAGAACAGCACGTTCGGCATCAAGAATTCACATAACCTTTTTCCAGCAGCTTTTTATATGCTTAATGACGTTTTTGTAAAATGCTCTTGACACAAATAATTCAGATAATCTCTCCCTCTCACTACACAGGAAAGATTGACATGGTGAAATCCAAATGGGGTTTGGCTCTGGCCGCTGTGGTGACTGTTCTCAGCTCTCTGCTCATGTCTGTGGGACTCTGCACCTTGTTTGGCCTGACGCCCACGCTGAATGGAGGGTAGGAGCTCTGCCAGAACACACCTTCATTCACACCACTAGAATGATTCTGTGCATCACTATCACAGGGCTGCTGTAGACTTAATCCCACAGGAATTAAAATGTCACCGTTTGCTCTTTGAGCAGGTTGATGTATAACCAATCGTCAATAATAATGATAGCGGTTAAGTGGAATTCAGTGCCAGGAAGTGTTTGAGTGGGCAGGGACAGTACACCGCCAGCCTATAAGGTTGCATGTATGGACTTACAGCCACAGTGGTGTGAGCTCAAGCTGTCCAAACAAATTTGACGTGGTTCACCAGAACAGTCTGCTGCAGTCAGTACATACACACTATTCAGGCCTCCATATTGATCCAAGACACACAAAATAGGACTGCAATAAGGTCAACTCTTCAGCTAATGACAGAATCCTAAAGTGAAAGAGTGAATTTTTCTGTTGGGCAGTTATAAGTTCCTAACATTCTATATATATATATATATATATATATATATATATATATATATATATATATATATATATATATATATATATATATATATATATATATATATATATATATATTTTTTATTTATTTATTTTTTAATGTTAGCATTTTTTTCCACATCACCATACAATTAGTTTTGATTAAATTGTTTGAAGGTTTAGTTGTTTTCTCTGCTGCTGTTTCGCAGGGAAATCTTCCCTTACCTTGTGGTGGTAATTGGTTTGGAGAATGTCCTTGTCCTCACCAAGTCTGTTGTGTCAACGCCTGTCGATCTTGAAGTCAAGCTGCGTATTGCTCAAGGTCAGAGATGATGCAATTATCAGCACTATTAAAATATGTGCACTTAGTTTTCTTTTCCCAGTGTTTGATTACAAGCAGCAGACCATTCGGTACTAAGTACTGTCTTTTACTGTTTTGACGCTTCTAAAATAAAAATGCAAAGTTATATGCATATTAGGCTTAAAAACTAGACTAATCAGTAAATTAAAATATTGTTAAAATAACTGTCTTTAAGATAAACAACAACATCTCTATATTTTGAAAAGCTAAATAAATAATTGTTTAAAAAAAAGAAAAATTAAATTTATATGTGTGTATATCAGACCAAATTAAATGGTACCTACTCTGGTTGGTTCTGTCTTAAGGTTTAAGCAATGAAAGCTGGTCCATCATGAAGAATATGGCAACTGAGCTGTGTATCATCCTCATTGGATACTTCACATTTGTACCAGCAATTCAGGTTAAGCTCTTGTAAATAACTCAAATATATGATCTGATTTTGGTGGTAGTTAAAAATCACAAACACCCATTTTCTGTTGCGTGTAGGAGTTCTGTCTGTTTGCTGTGGTCGGTCTGGTGTCCGATTTCTTCCTGCAGATGTTTTTCTTCACCACTGTGCTGTCTATTGACATCCGCCGCATGGAGGTGAGAATCACCCACACAGAGAACCATCTAGATAGGACGTTTCGCAATTCCATGAGAAATACATGAATCATTTATTGCTTCATCTGAGTACCTTGTCTGGAATGTCCAGTTTGGTTTGTATTTTCTTTCCTTACCCTCATGTCTCTACGTTAACAGTTGGCTGATCTGAACAGGCGTCTCCCTGCAGAAGCGGGGATGCCTCCACCTAAACCAGGCCCTTTGCGTCCACGAGAGACACCTCCACCACCCCGCCCTTCTCCCCACACAATCACCCTGCAGGCTCCTGCGTTCCGGAACCTCCGCTTACCCAAGAGGCTCAGGGTGGTGTACTTCCTAGCCCGCACCCGCCTGGCGCAGAGAATCATCATGGTAAAAATTACACCCTTTTAAAAGAATAGTTCACCCAAAAATGTACATTTTGTCATAATTTACTTACCCCAATGTCGTTCCAAACCTGTATGAGTTCTTTCTTAAAGAAAAAAAGAAGACATTTTGAAGAATTTTGAATAACAAAACAACACGGAACGTAATGCTATGAAACATACAAACAGTAGGGAAAGAAAGATTATGGGTACAATCAATTGTTTGATTACCAGCATTGTTCCAAATAACATCTTTTATGTTCGACATATTAAGGAAACTCATACAGGTTTTGAATGATAAGAGTGTGAGTAAGTGATCACAGAACTGACATTTTTAGGTGAATCTTACTGATCCCACTATTTTGAAGAGTCTAAATTAAATAAAAAATGTAAAAAGAATTTTCCTAAATTTGTTTATTTAATAGGTTGGCACCGTAATCTGGATTGGGATCCTGGTCTACACAGACCCTGCTGGTCTGAGGACTTTCCTTGCTGCCCAAGTGTCAGAGCAGAGCCCTCTTGGGGAGGCGGGGCTTCCTCCTCATTTGGGTGTTGCTCCAGTATTTCCTGGTGGAGACCCAACCAGCACACTAAGCGTGCTTCCTGCCCCTGAACCCACTCCTCTGCCTGAAAACCAATCGCAGGGTCACCGAGCAGCCCGCCCAGGAGTTGCCCCGGTGTCCAGCCCCCAGATCACTTGGGGCCCTGAAGATGAGGAGCTGTGGAGGCGGCTTTCTTTTCGCCACTGGCCCTCACTCTTTAGCTATTACAATATCACTCTTGCAAAGAGGTGTGCTACTCCCTAATCTATTAATAGATGGTAATAAAGCCCTCTAGTAGTTATGCCCCTAACATGCCTCTCTCTGGTGCCCTCAGGTACATCAGCATTCTTCCAGTCATCCCCGTCACGCTCCATCTCAGCCCACAAGAGGCCATAGACACACGCCATCCTCAAGATACACAACACGCTCCCCCTCCCAGCATCAAGACCTCGGATCTGCAGACAGACCTCACACTCTACAAGTCAGTGTTGCACTTCAGATATTTGACCATTCTACCTGCTTTTATAAATGTTACTTATTCGTTACCAATTCAGATTGAATTATTAATATTTTTAGAAATTAACCATAGTTTGGGCAACATCGCTCCAGATATTTAACAAATGAAGCAATTCCCGCTAATGTTCTTGTTTTATTTTATTTTATTTATTTGTTTGATAAACAAAGTTTGAGTTTGGTAAGATTTCTTTTAATTTTAACAAGAAGTTTCTTATGAAAACCAAAGCTTGAATTATTTAATCCAAATTCAGTTAAAACAGTAATTTTGAAAATGTATTAGAATGCGAAACAGTAGTTTTCAATTGTGACCATGAACCACAAAACCAGTCATAAGCAGCACAGATATATTTGTAGCAATAGCCAACAATGCATTCTATGAGTCAAAATTAAACAAAAATGTTTTGTTCGGATATTAAATATAATTGTACTAATTTTACAATTTTTTTTATTAGTAATACGAATTGCTATGGACTTTATAGGCGATTTTCTCAATATTATTTCTAAATTTCTCAGTCAAAAGCTTCTTTATTATATATGTCTCAGTCAAAGCTTATTTTTAAATGTAGTTTATTGTTGTACTGGCAAAGCTGAATTTTTTGGCATCATTAGTCCAGTCTTCATTGTCTTACAATCATTTAAATAATTTGGTACTCACAAAGCATTTATCATCTATGTTGGAAAAAGTTACGCTTTTTTTTTTTTTTTTTTTTTAACATTACATCTTCATATATAGCATATTACTGCATTGTTTTTCATATTCATATTGCACTGAGGTAAAATATACTCTTACAGTTTCATTAAGAGAATATAAATGGTCTGATTTGTAGTGTTGCAAATTATAGTAGCGTGCTGCATTCAGTTCTGTCACATTAAAATAAATAAAGACTTCATTCTTTTTTTTCATAAAACTCCTACGCTATTGGGGTGTTCACCAAAGGGTTTTAAGGATAAGGAACTTTTGTTGTATTTATAGATCAGATAGCAGGCATTCATCGGTAAACTGTAAGTTGCTCAATGACGTTTCTCAGAAAACATCCATTACCACTTTCCTTTGTGGTCTTTCTGTGAACAAATGTCAAAAGGTTTTAAACCTCATGGCCAAAATATTCTTTTTACAAACAAACACTTACGTTCTGTACTTATACATGGAAAAACTGTAACTGATTAACTACGAACACTCATTCATATCTCATACCGGCACACACAGGAGATCAAAAATATGTGACTGCAGAGACAAACAATAGTCTCTCTCATTCACAAACAAACAGACTCAGATTGTGGTGTTCAAGGTTATTGTTCCAAGGCCCCGTTCTTATCTATGAGGCTGTTATGGTTGTTAGATACAAATCAGATGGATGTAGGTCAGTTTGCTCTAAAACTTAGCCCCTCCTTCTAATTCTTCCTTTGGCCCCCTGCCTGCGTTTCCTGTTTTCTGTGCTGCATTTACCCTGTGAAGACAGATCAAGAGTATGTGCATGCGTTCAGATGTTGTTCAACTTTCTGCATGTAATGCTTACCTTTGAGTTCCCATTCCTGGAGGTGGGTGGACTGGAATTTCAAGAGAGACTTGTTTTCCAGGGGCTCATGCTCATATGCCAAATTTAAATAGATGGTTTGACCCATTCATTACAGGTGAAGTGTTTAGCGTACGCATCAGTAGGCTAGTGTTGTCACGGTACCAAAATGTCTGTATTATCTGAGAAAATCCACTAGCACCAATTTCAGGACCAAAGCAAAACACAAAAACACGCTATTTAAAAAAAAAAAGTCAAAAATAAAATGTACAAAAATCAATGCCGTTCTTTAAACTGACTTACATAGTCATTTTTTTTTTTCATACTATGGAAGTCAGTGGTGACCAAAGAGAATTGTTCTGCTTTTGTGTTCAGCAAAACAAAGAAATTCATATAGGTTTGGAACTGCTCAAGGGTGAGTAAATGATGACAGAATTTTTAAGTGTAATGACCTATTTTTGAGTAAGTCATCTAAACTTTGACAACTTCCATGACATTCCACAATAAAATGTAAATTCCATAAAAAAAAAAAAAAAAAAAGGAATTCCAAAATTCTGTATGTATCAAGAACCAGTTTGATGAGTACTTGGTACCACTAGTACTTAAAAAAAAAAAAAAAAAAAAACCCTGGTTCTGTGATGTTTTGGGGGTTTTTTTTTTTAGTACTGACATGGTTCTCAAGTACTAGGTCTTTTGACAGCACTAAGTAGGGCACCACAGAAATTATGAAAAAGTGTTTAATGCCAGTTTTCTTATCCATTTGGCATTGTGGATTAATGGATATTTTATTTTAATTATTTTTCAATTTATACATAATTTATTATAATATTTGTTTTTGCAGAGTGGCAGCTCTTGGACTTTTCGCTGGAGTGGTGTTAGTTCTGTTACTCTTCTGTCTGTATCGTGTGCTCTGCCCTCGGAACTATGGGCAGAACGGGGTGCCCCATGGTCGCCGTCGCCGTGGAGACCTGCCCTGCGACGAGTACGGCTACTCTCCGCCAATCAGCGAAATTTCCCCTCTGCTGCTGAGAGGCCACAGCATGGTGAGGCTCAAATTGACTTCCACTGATGCGTTTCCATAAATGTACTGTGAGATTTAAAATTACCGTTGGCATCTCTTCCCAGGACATTGAGTGTCTGGCCAGTGATGGCATGCTGCTGGCCAGCTGTTGTCTGGCGGGACAGATCCGTGTGTGGGATGCACAGACGGGAGACTGTCTTACTGTTATACCCAACAATGGGTAAGGAAATGTATAAACTAAGTTAAACACTGATAAATGTAATTTATAAATGTAAATGTCTGTTTGTATTTGTATTTTTTTTGTTTTTTTTCATTATTTGTATTTTTATATATGTGTATTAGTCTGCGCAGGAGCAGCAGCAGTGGTTGTTGGGAGCACCGTGATGGCTGGGATCACATAAGTGCTTGTGAAGCTGAGAGCCTCTTGGGGGCAGACTTTTGGGAGCCAGGAGGAGTAGCGATGGGAGGGCCAGATGTAGATATTTTTCCAATAAGGAGGAGGGCCACTCCTACACGCCCCGCCCTGTTTGGGGACCAGCCAGACCTCACTCCTCTCATCGACACCAACTTTGGGTCATTGCCCCCATCTCAGGCTCTAAGCAGCTCTGGCTTTGATTTCGGGGAATTGGTGGAGAAAGCATACCAGGAACATGAACCCTCACCAATACTGGCCTTCCCACCTTCTCCTTCGGCTTCACAGCAAAGGCGACGCAGCCTTGGGGACCAGCCTGTATTACCACCAGAGCTCCCCCCGCAGAGCAATGGGGACTGGGACAGTTCAGTGTGGGCCATGGAGCTGAGGGGTAACCTCATTGCCACAGGCCGCAGCAGCGGAAAACTGGAGGTGAGAGAAAGAGAGCGCTTTGATAAGGAGAACATATTCATCTATCAATGTGATTAATATGCTGATATTATTTTCTTCTATCCTTGAGCTGTGGGATGCAGTAGAGGGATCATTACGGTGCAGTAATGAAGATGGAGTATCTGGAATCACCGCCTTGGCTTTTCTTAATAACAGGTGCATTTCACAACAACCTGAAGCTTGTTTATATATATATATATATATATATATATATATATATATATATATATATATATATATATATATATATATATATATATATATATATATATATATATATAAGCCACATTCGTTTCACACCCAACCATCCAACTTTTTTTGCTATTTTCAATTGCAGAATTGTGGCAGCTCGTTTAAATGGCTCACTGGATTTCTTCACAGTGGAGATCAACAAGCCTCTGGGCTTGCTGCAATATCGTGGTGAGTCATGTCAGAAAAATCCAAATATTCCCACAGCCTTGAAAAACCATTAAAAATAAAGAAACGGAATATATGTAATAGAATATGTGTGGGGATTCTTTTTGTTTTGTTTTATAATCAAAAGCAACTGGAAAAGTTATGGAAAATTCATTAGATCTGAAAGCATGAATACTCAAGCTGCCCTCAAGTTTCCAAGTTGAGTCAGCAGAAAGCACATCTCTTGTTTGCTTTCATTATTTCACAGAAGTTGTTTTTTTTATTGTGAGTGTACACAAATAAACATAGTGTGTATATAGATTAGAAAGATGTTCAGTTTATGGTATGACCAAAAATTTTAAGCAGAAGTGAGTGCACCACCTCCTCCATCTGTTCTGCATTGAGCTCGCTCTTCACTTTCCACACAGACCATTTAGTAGCGCTCATTTTTCTGGGTTAACATTAGATTGAATGGCCATGTAAAGCAATATTTGATGTCAATGAGTGATAGGCGAGCATTTGGATTTCCTACCCAATGGACTGTGTTATCAAATCAAATAATTTTTATTTATATAACGCTTTTAACAACACTGATTGTATCAAAGCACTGAACAGTATAGAATAGAAAATTAAATATTATCACATATTATCATAGACTAGCCATTAACGATCTGTTAGTAATGGACTGCGTGACTTCGCCTGTGGATTTTTTTTTTCCTGCAAGTAATAAACACTTGGTCGACTAACGATTAATCTACTGTTAGGGAGCAGCCCTGATATTTTCGAAGAAATCCAAGAGCTCTCTGAACTTGCATAGACAGCAATGCAACTACCACATTCAAGGCCCTTTAAGCATTTTTTTTCTGATATTGTTGTGTTAGGACCCCCAGGCCGAGGCAGTTTGCCCCCCTCGCCCTGTTACAGCAGTGAGGATGTGATCAGCTGTCAGCTGACACGCTCCGTGCAGTGTGCCCACCAGAAGCCCATCACTGTGCTCAAAGCTGCCGCCGGTAGAGTGGTCACCGGCAGCCAGGACCATACAGTCAGGGTAAGGAACGTATGAGAGTATGGAAATATAAACGTGTACCACAAATAAACACCAGAAATAGAAAAATATTTGTGTTCTCACTACAGGAGAATATAAATATAAAAAATAATAGATGTAAATATATAATGTAAACATGGTAAAACATGTTAAATAGGCCAGATATTTAGTTATTAAAAGCGTTATTATATATAAAATATAAATGAAAATTATATGGGTAATTTGGGGAACTTTAAATTTGTGAATGATTTATTCAGATGCTGGAAATCTGTAGAGTTTTTTTTTTTTCAGGTATATCGTTTGGAGGATTCTTGTTGTCTCTTCACCCTGCAGGGCCACTCAGGTGGCATAACTGCCATTTACATAGACCAGGTCAGAATCACATCACTATCTCACCTACACACACTTTGTGCAATATTGCTGATCATATTTCTAATTTACAATACTGTAATTTAACTGAAAACACGGGCGGTGGGATGTATGGATGAACCAATGAATGGATAGTTGGATAGATTTGTAGATGGATGGATGGAGAAGAGGGGAAAATTGAGAGAGGGATATATAGAGGAATAGATGGTAGATTAGAAAGGCAATATCCATCTATCCATTCATCCATCCACTTGTCCCAAGTCAATTTTTTTCTGTGCTGTGTTGTAGACCATGGTTCTAGCCAGCGGGGGCCAAGATGGCGCTATATGCGTGTGGGACGTCCTAACGGGCAGCCGGGTGAGCCACGTTTACGGTCACCGTGGTGACGTCACCTCATTGGTTTGCACAACTTCCTGTATCATTAGCAGTGGTTTGGATGACCTCATTTGCATCTGGGACCGTAGCACAGGCATAAAGCTGTACTCCATACAACAGGTGTGTGATTATGAGAATATTACTGCAGGATTTCTTCAACAAAACAGCATATTGGGATTTGCTGTCAATAGCATAACATAAAATTCATAAAATCGTCGTTCTCTGTGTTTCAGGAGGTGGGTTGCGGGGCCAGTCTCGGGGTGATCTCTGAAAGCCTGCTGGTGACGGGAGGACAAGGTTGCGTGTCGTTTTGGGACCTGAACTACGGGGACCTGCTGCAGACGGTGTACTTGGGCCAGAGCAGCGAAGGTCAGAGCGTCAGGCAGCTCCTGGTTCTGGACAATGCCGCCATAGTCTGTGACTTTGGTAGTGAGCTCAGCCTAGTCTATGTACCCTCTGTTCTGGAGAAGCTGGACTGAACACACACGTGAACACCAGCCCACAAATTTAGCGTATTTTCAGAGTGGCTGCCATAAAAGCACTCACCCTTTAACCTGCATCACCGCAGGTTTGTGAATGATGTTTCTCGGGTCCTCTCATGTACCACCCTATACTTGGTAGGGAGGGAGTGACCACTTTCTACTACGTCTGAACAGGATGTAAATGCAAAACCTGATTGTTTGGAGTTCAAAAGGCCTCTGATGCTCCATCGTTCAGATTATTCTGTGTATGAATCCAGACAGACAATTGCATAGCTGCTGACAGTGAGAGGTGGCTCACTTTGGCCTGCCTTAAGATGTCTGTTTGTGCACGTTAACAAGTTCACGGTGATATTGCCAGGCTGCCCAGCTCAGAAACTCTCAACTGTGTGACAGCTAGAGGTGAGAGAGTTCACAATAATATGTTTGCAGAGGGAGAGGAGGAACTGAAGGTGGTCGTTGGGGCAGAAAAAGGCATAGATATTTCCTGCTGAAAGGAGTGTGTTCTTTGTGTGTAACAGTGTTTGAGTGTTTGAATCTTCAGAAGTGTTCAGGTCATGTTGCACCCCATAATCAAAAGAATTCTTGAACATCTCAGCAATCGCATTGGAATTCCACTTGCAACCTTCCATAAAGACAAACCTATTTTAGTACTAATAATTTTTTTATTTTTATAATAACAATTAAACTGCCATATATATATATATATATATATATATATATATATATATATATATATATATATATATATATATATATATATATATATATATATATATATATATATATTCTTCTGATTTTTTTTATTAAAGATTAGTGTGTGTGTTTTTTTATATATATATATATATATATATATATATATATATATATATATATATATATATATATAATGCATGCAATGTAAAATGAAAATGTACTTTTTTTTTTTTGTTAAAGTACACCTATAAGTATGTTTACATGATAGTATTTGTTGCGCTAAATTTATTTTCATTTAAATTATCTAATTATGGACTAATTATTACTAAGTTTATATATTTGTTGTTGTTTTTTTAAATATATTTATATATTTTTTTTAATATAAAGAATTTGGGAGAGGGTGCTTAATTGTCTGGAAAATCTTTTTGCAGCATATCATTTCTTCTTTTCTTTTGATTTTGGGGTGAAATTTGAACTGGGTGCTGTGTTTCTGTGAATGGTTGTGTTTGTAAGAGCATACTGTACACGTCTGAATCTCTGGGGTGAGGGGGATCTGTTTTTAATATTGAAATCAATTATTTATTAGTGAAATTTCTAACAATTTATATGAAACTTGGCTTATAGATAAGTAAAAGTGGAGCCGTGGTCATAAATTTTAATATACAAAAAAAAGCTTTGACTAACTTACACCGAAATAATGATCAAGTTGTTAAGTCAGTTTCTGACAGATTTTAGGCAGCAAGAAGGGTGGCTAGAGAAAAGAGAAAGGGAGATGTTCTCATTCCAGTCCTGCCTTAAACACATGAAAAATATTCCTTGGCACATGCTATGATGTCATATCGGTTTCCTGAAATCCTGAACATTTAGTAGGGTTAATGTCTACAGCACCTGTGTGCCAGGTACGTTTTAGCGAAGCCATCAGTACGATTCACCCAAAGTCATTTTAAATGCATCTAAATGCAGCAGATCATGAACCCCTCTGATGGAGTTCAATGTCTCTCTGTGCTGAAATCTGATGGACAGGGCTGCTTTTTATTACTAGATGTGTATATTTTCTTATTTTCCTGTATTAAAATGTCTTTTTTTTTGTTGTAGAGCCATGAGCAGTTTACATGTTTCTCTAAGATTGTTGACCATTAGTTGTTACTGTATATTTGGGCCCGGTTTGTAAGTGTGAGTGTGTGCGTGTGTGTGTATGATAAAACATTAGTGTATCCAATCCAGCTCTGCAGAAACCACACTAATGTGTGCATAGTGAAATTTAAATATTAAAATGCACTGAGAGACTTCTTTTAGTTTTCATTAGACAGCAGCAGAGATTTAAATATGTTTAATTTACAACATTTTCTACACGTTATTTAAGTTTGACTGAATGTGCATTCCACTGACAAGTGTTTTTCTTTGTGCATATTGATTTATGGTTTGGTAAGAAAATCTACCAAAATTGTCCCCATTTTCAATGCATACGAGTCTTGGGTGTTTTTGTTGCACTTATCCACTTATCAATTTGAAACATGATGCTTTAAACTTTTAAAGATTAAGTTTGGTTCCATTGCATATTGTCTTTTTATAGATTCCCCATATTGATTTGCATTGATTTTTGCAACAATATAGCTATAGCCCCCAAAACACAACAGGAAAATGGTTTTCCATCTGATCATGTCAATAGAAATGCACGACTCAGTCCGTTATTAGCCATCTTTTACGAATGTAAATATTAGTTAATAATGTTGATGAGAGAACTGGTGTTAAAATACTTAATTGTATGAACTACACGCTTGAAACCATGTAGTAGCATTGGTCAAAACAATTGTACTACTTTTTTTTTTTTTTTTTTTAAGTGTATGTATGTGCATTTTTCAGTGGGTTTGTGATTGCGGCATTGATATGGCTGAAGTTTCATGAGACCAGCTGGTCTTTCAGACTGTGCAGCTGTTGAGTGTAGAGCAAGGATGCTCAAATATGAGAGAAATGGCAAAAAGCAATCATTTTCACCATGACGTGATGAGGTATGGCCAGTTATCGCTCGAGAACAAATGTGTGGCTAGCAGCTGGGAATAGTTCCGAATTATTTATGAGTGGTTAAACCTTGTCACACGACGAGATTAAGCATTAACCACATGAGAACGGAGTGCTGAGAGAAGACAATGATTTATAATCATTTCCGTGACCATACTGAACAGCATCATTTACTTGATGGCAGGGTTGCTGCCACATACAATGGCAGTTGTTTTATTGCGAGGATTGAAATGGCACCAAGCTCCATTGTGTTGATTTTACTGCTCGCTCTCCCTTCCCAGAGGAGCACATTCCTAGACATGATCCGATGCATGCGGTATTGAAGTGAAATACTGCTCTCAACTTGCTGTATCTTACTGCTGCTGAAGTAGAGGTGGAGGATGTTTAAAGTGATGTGAAATGCCTAAATGTTGCACTGTTTCTTAAGACGGCGAGGGGGCAGAGAGAGACTGGGTGTAAATATTGTCTTTTTTTTTTTGAGGGGGGCCTGCTCTGCCCTCTTCTGTCTTTCCCAAATACACTACACAGTGTAACCAGACAGTAGAGGATGTAACTAATGCTCTGTTCTATTTTTAACATGGGAGGAAAAAAAACTTTGTACTAATTCGCAAATAAAATGGCTTTCATATAAAGTGTTTTCTCTGTCTTCATTTTCAAACTTGCTGTATTAAAAGTAGTGTTCTGTGTTAAATATAATAGTATTTGTAGCTTGCTGCACTGAAAATGTTAACTTAGTGGTACAGGTTTTTACGATTGTGAACTAAATTGCAAATAACCTGACGCTAGACGGAAATACCATGCATTTATTGCAAAGGGTAACTCCAAAAGGAGGGGATTGGTAGTACGAATTGTAACGTGAAAATAAGGTGGGTTAGAATAAATAACAAATGTGATGTACAGTACGCTGGGAAAATGTCAATATTAGTATATAAAAATTGAAATTTCAAACCTGCCACATTTAAATAGCGGGAGTTGTAGTTACAGCATCTACCACTCAGAGCTATTGAGTCCATGCTAAAATCTTTTTTTATATATATATTTTTGCTATTTGGAAAACATCCAATGAGACCAACACATTGACATTTGTTAAGATTTATTTACACAGTTCAAAAAGAAAGACAAGTTAGAATCAACTCATAAAAATGCTATGATTTCTGAAGTGAGTCAGAAATTTGAGTGTTTTAAGTATAACGAGTACATCAAGTCGTATTTTCATCACCAGCTTCAATTTGTCCCTACATATGTTGCAGATCACTGTAGCTCAAAGACAGGTGTGGTGATTAATAATATGCAAGCAGCATGTGTACAACGGGCGAGCAGATAGTTGCTCTAACTGTTAATTTGTTTTCTGATAGTGACAACAGTAGCTTGAATGTCAGTTTTCTATCACACTGTTTCCATTTTTGGTGTAAAGGCAAATGTCCACTGCAGAGAAACCAACAATCAGGCACCTTACAGGCAATCACAAACACCATGGCATTAAGAGTGCATGCTAGGAGACAAAACTGGATTTACGGAATGTTACCAGGATCAGTGCCAACTGAAGAGACTTTTCAGGACACAAGCAGACAGATGTACACACAGTGATGGGGTCCAAGAGGCATGAACACGAACAAGATGTTACACGGGGTCAGAAACTATTCAAAAGAGGACTGCCTGTGGGGGAGAAGATAAACGAGAGCTTGGTTATGTTGTTTCAGCTTTTGTTGAGTGTCCAGAGAGGATCCAAACTACTGAGCGGATCATCGCCCTCTGGTGGTCCCTGCAGGCCTTTGCCTTCTTGCGGCTGAAGGAAGCTTTGCTTGCTAATCCGCTGCTTGCCTCGATGGGCACTGTCCAGAGTGAAGGCTTCAGGAGTGAGAGAGGCAAGCAGATCTAAAGATGAGGAGGGAGGTGGAGAAGGAGCATGAGGTGCTGCCTCAGTGGATGGGTGGTGATTTGAGGTGGGAGATGCAGGAGTGGACCCAGTGAACCCATTCCCTTGGCCGCTTGGAGGCGAGGGTGACTGCGTCTTGCCTGGAGAAGAGGTGCAAGAGAGAGGGGGACTGATGGAATCAGGCAGAGTTTCATAACAAAGTGGGTCCTGAGAAGGCTGAAGTGAAATATCTGTAGAATCTTGTTCCAGTGTTCTTGCTGCTTCAGAAACAGAGGGCATCTGGTCTTGGCCAGGCTCTTGTTCATGGTCAACACTGGGTGGTCGAATGCTAAGTTTGGCTACGGTGGCCTGTATAGAACTAATAGGCATATCTCCTCCCAGAACAATGTCCTGAGATTCCTGTCTTGAGTATGACTAGAAAGACAAACTAAATATTAGATAAACTGAACAGCAAACTGATAAATAAAAAAGAATAAGAAATAGGTGGTTACCTTTAATGCAATGTTATTTGGGGTTCTGGTGCAAGGGGACGTAATAATGCCATGGCGTTGAAGAACCTGCTCTGTATGTTTTAGAACAGCCTCGTAGCAAAATTTGAGATGAAGCTGTGGAGGTTTTTGACAAAATTATCATAAAATTTTATCAACTTAACATTGTGTAAAATCTCAAACCTCATTAGGAGTGTAACATTACCTTTTCTTGCAGCATGTTCTTCCTTTGCTGCCTCATTTTCCTCACCAACTGGATCATGTCAGGTATTCCATTACCAGCCTCAATTTCTTGCAGCGCAGCATAAAGCAGACAGAAGGCACCAGTACGGCCAACACCAGAGCTGTGAGAAACAAAAAAGGTAAATGTACTTGTTCTTCTCGACTTTTGTTTAGTCTTGTCTGTGTGTTCAATATAATTTTTATTCTCCTTTATAGTACCTGCAGTGCACCACGACTGGAGTGTGTAGTGGGCGCTGAAGCAGGTAATGTCCATGGACTTCTTGAATGAAATGGATTAGGTTGCTTTTACTCTCTGGAAGGCCTCTTTTTTTGGAAAAATACAAAAGGTTAGTGTTTTAAGATTTGGCAATTTTAATATACCGTTTAAGAATGAGTTCTCACAGTTCAGGCCATGAAGTAAATTGAAGATGTACAACAGTGCGTCTCAAACTTTGGTCCCGATACTGCAGTCCGATCATGCGCTCTATATGGGTAGGAGTGCTCTTCTGAGTGGTCAGGGTAAGGGTGATTGGCCCCTGAGCAAGCTGTTGGCCTCTTTCTGATGGAAAGTATCGTAACACCTTTTGCTAATAAAAAAAAAAGAAAATTATTGCAAATAATTTAAAATAATGTGAAAGCCAATATGATTATTGAACTCTCATGCCAAAATCTCACGACAAAGGTGATTTACCTTCTCCAGTTCTTGCTCAGACACTAGCATGACTATTACAGAAACTTTCTGTTCGTAAACCATGAGCCAGAAGTCAGCTGCAGTGCCAGTGAGGGGAGCCTGTGTTGCAATGAGCCGGGGGCAGTATGGAGACAGGTCGTCAATGAAACTGGCGTTGATGTAGTCATCTTTACCGGAGCACAAGACAACACGATTGCAGTCGTAAGGCATCACATCCTGGTGGCGGTTCTTCATGGTATAGCAGCGAGCAATAGCGATGGAGAGCTGGCGAGTATCCTTCTCTTGCTGCTCCTGCAGTTCTTTCCATTGCCCGTCAAGTTTTGACAGACCTCCTTCCCCTGTCGGCCGCTCTAAGGATTGAACTGTTGATCTAAACCGTTCTAGCTGTGCACTGAGTTTCGACACCCTCTCTGGTGCTTGGTAAGGGTCACCCTGGATAAGTCTCACACCCTCTGCTTTTTTTCTGTGATGTTCCTCCTGAGGGTCAGCTTTTGTGGGTAGTAAGACATTGGCGGTGTCCTTGGTGCCTCCATGCTGGCTCTCTGGGCTTGAGGAAAGCAAGTCATCAGTACTAGAGTTCTGTCGCTGAAACAAAGTGCAGTCGGATGGAGTCATGGGACCAGTGGGTGTTGGAGTCTGAACTGAGGACTGTGGTAATGTTGCTCCTCCAACTGGGGTAAGAGCAGGAGATGGTCGTTGGGTGACCATACCAAGGGAGGGAGGACCAGGAGAGGGAGACGGTGATGGGGCAGGAGAAGGTAGCACATGAGGCTGTGGTGCCCCTGGTGCTCCTGAGGATGGAGGCATCATGCTTTGAGGCCCTTGGGGAGCAGCAGCTACAGGATGCTGCATTGGTCCAGGAGGAATGTTCCCACCTTGTGGAACAGCATAAGATATTGGGCCTCCTGGGGGTAGCTGTTGTGGGGCTAAAGGCTGTGAAGTGGGTGGCTGAGACTGAGGCTGCATAGGTGCCACAGACTGGTTGGAAACCATAGGAACACCTCCTGGAAAATTCAAAGGGGCAGAGCTAGGAGGAATGGTTGGCTGTGGTTTGTAGATATTGTGAGGGAGTGCTGGAGGACAGGATTGGGGAAGGATTTGAGGATGAGGGTGACTTTGATGCTGTGAAGGAGTGCTGGGCTGCATTTGTATCTGTGATGAGAGAGGGCCATGGGGTACCTGAGGTTGAATAGGAACAGTAGCCCTCAGAGGGACTGCTGGGTATGCTGGCTGTTGGCTGGGTTGATGAGTTGGGATTATCTGTGACTGCGGGCAGTGAGATAGTGGTTGGGAGACTGGGGGCATTTGTGGGTGAGAGGAAGGAGACATATGAGTGGATGGCGCAAGCATTTGTGGCTGCTGGGGAGGAGTCATCTGTTTTGAGGAAGGAGGTATCTGCATATGAGCTGCAGGACCTAAATGATGAGAAGATGGGGGTATCTGTGGGTGAGGAGCATGTGGTAATTGATTGACGGGAGGTGTTTGGGGCTGTGAAGCAGGGGGAATCGGTTGATTGATATGTGATAAATGTGGCATTGACACAGAGGGCACTGGCTGGGAGGAAGGGGGAATTTGTTGATTAATGTGGGCTAATTGTGGCATTGACATAGAGGGCACTGGCTGAGAGGATGGAGGCATTTGTGGAGGTATGCCTGGATGTTGCATCTGGCCTGGGTTGACAGTGTTAACTTGTGGAGGTTGGGGCTTCGGAACAAATGAGACAGGGGGGTAACCCTGATGGGGCTGCATGTGGGTAGCTGGAGCTCCAAACTGTCCTTGGATTTGAGGTTGATGAAAGTTTGGTGGTCCTGGTTGTCTTACTTGAGCTATGTATTGTGGAAACTGAGTATGCTGTGGAGGCTGTGGCCCAGGCAAAGGTCTTGGCATTTGTTGTTGAGTTGGTACAGGTGGGTAAAATGGCTGTGGTTGACTTTGACCACCCTGTTGAGCAAATAACTGTTGAGGTTGAGGTTGTGGATGAGGGGCTGGCATTGCCCGTGGAGGTTGGTTCATGGGAGCACCAGGTTGTTGCATGTACTGGACATGGGGTGTCATCTGAGGTGGAGCTGCATACACTGACACTGGTGGCATTGGTTGGTGTTGGCCAGGACGAGGCATAACTGCCTGGGCAGACGCAGGACTGTAGCTAGGAATAGGTGTTTGTACACTATCCACTGTAGTTGTGGAAGGTCGGACTGGAGTGACTGGTGGACCGGGTTGATTCTGTGAAGATGGAGGGCAGTACCCAGGCACAGATGGTGGTGGACGAACCTGTGGGTTGGGCAGCTGTGGGAACTGTTGATGTGAAAGAGGTGGCCTGGGAAGACTATGATTGAAATTCTGAGAAAGGGGAGGAGTTGGAAAACAGGAGATCTGAGCAAGAACTTCAGGAGGAGGTAAATTTGGAGGAAATCTGGGTTGTGTGTACAGTAAACCAGAGTTAGCTCCAGGCCAAGGAAGAATAGAGCTAGCAGCGGCTCCAGAAAGCAGAGCAGGATGACCAGATCGTGGGATGGTAAGTTCAGGAGGCAGGCTGCGTAGCTCTTCTGGAAGATCTCCTCCAAGAGCTAGGATAGCAGCGCTTAGCTCTGCCAGTTCAGGGTCATCTAAATTGGCAGGATCCACACTTGGGCCTGTCTTTGGGGGTGGCTTTGGGGCAGTGGGTCTTTGGGGCACCTTTTTTTTTAACTCTCTGTGAAACATTAAGCAGACAAATTAGAAGAACTAAAAGAAATTGAATGCAACCCATTAAACTTTCTATTAAAACAAGAAAGAAAAAAGAAAAGGGGTTTTGAGTTTCTGTACAAAGAATTACATAACGGAGTAAAAAGACTGGTGATTAAACTCACTTACTTTTCCATTATGGTTTGTCTCTCTTCCTTTCGGGCCTTGCAGACAGTTTTGGCTTTCTCCAACAGACGTGAGGCCTTTGTTTCTAGATCTTCATAAAACTCTTTGCCCTCCTGAGATTTTTTCATTAGATCCTCATAGGCCTCATAGGAGGCCACAAGCATCTGTACAGTACTGTTCCATCTAAAAAGGAAAAAATAAGTATACTGATTATGCTATGATTGCAAAACTTAATGAATATTTGTCATGAAAATGTTAATCCTCTGTGTCATACTTATGTTCAGTTTCTGCCAGGCCCTTGCGCACAGTGGCATACTGTACATTAGCTTCTGTCAGTGCCTTCAGGATATTCTCTTGAGCTGTCAGGTTCTGATCAAGGTATAATTTCACCTGCTCATACTTCTTAAGCTGTTCCTTAAACAGTTTCTATGTAAAAGTAAGCAAAGATAAAACTATAATGCAGTGACAGATTTCTAATACAATCCCTTTAAAAACAATAATGGCACAGTCATGTAAAGCGCAAACCTTCATGTCAGCCCGCTCGGTTGTAACCAGAGAAGTAGTGATATCATCCTGCTGAATAAGGTCTCTAAGCTGCTTTTCCAGGGAGCTTCGTTGTTCCCTCATTTCTTGCACTTTACCCAAAATTCTCTTCATAGTCTGGAGACCTGCCATCTCATCTGAAAATGTCATAATGTCATAAACATACATAACATGATCTTTCATATGAATTAAGTCATAAAACACCTACCTTCGCTGAGTTGAGGTCTTGGCAATGCCTCTCTAAGGGTGTCGAGGGGTCCACCAAGGAGTCTCAGATTGCTTATGTGAAGATTCATCGCCCGATGAAGTTCTGTGTTGGTGAAGCTAGCTTTCTCATGTGCTTCCAAATACTTTTCCAGGTCTCTCCGGAGCTCAGCCAGAGCTGAGGGCTGTTCTGGTACAGCCTGCTTCCCAGCAGCCTCTTCTAAACTTTGCTCCTCTGCCTCATCCTCATCTAATACATCCCGAATCTCACGCAGAGAGGCTTCTACATCGGTGAACACACCTGAGAGGACTGAGTAAGTAAGGAGAGAAATTGGATACAAGAATTTAATATCCTAATGTTTAGCTGCACTAATAAGCTTTATTGCTAGTAACATAGAAAATATCATGAAAAGGGAAGTGACGCAACTAACCCTGCATTGACTGAATTAGGTTTTTTACAGTATCAGGTCTCACACTCAACGCAGCACATTTTTCCATCAGCATAGAGGGAAGGGTATTATACATCTCCATATTATCTACTGACTCTGGGTCCAGACCAAGAGAGTCCATGAACTGTCTGTGGGAATATGACAACTGAGACATTTAGATGCATTTCTATGCATTTGTAAAAAAATTCTTTAAGCTGTTCATACTCACTCTAATGTCTCATTCCTACTGTCTATTTTTGCCATGACATTCCGTAGCAGCTTGGCCTTCTCTTCACTGTAAATTTGACAGAAAAAATAGATAGACAGATAGCCCTTCTTCAAGTATAGCACATGGGGAACTGACAATTATCAGAATAAAGAAGTGTTGAATAGTGTGTGTGTATATATAGATATATATGTACATATAGATAAAGACTCTTAATTAGTCAAACCTGTAAAGAGATGAGGCCTCATGGGCAGACATGGGCACCAGCTTTGCAAAAATGTCTGGGCCAGTGACACTGGGGTCTGTTGGGTTTACAGGCAAGGCTTTCACCAGTGGGGCTCCTGTGATGAAGGAAGAAATGCATTAACTTCTAGAGCAGTTTCAAACTTTCGACTCTTACTTGTTTTTTTTTTAATCTCAAGTAAATCTTAAGCTAACAGAAACATGCACTTATTCTAGTCATGCCATACAATAAACAAATGACATACCCATACAGTTACACAGTTACAACATAATGTTGGCCAAAATACCTTTCACTGAGGTCAGGGTCTCCAGAAGTGGCACAGATTCATGATAAATGAAGTCGTTGTCTTTTTTGGCAGAATTAAATCTAAAATGAAAAGTGACAAATGAGTTTCCTCATTTCCTTTTTTATGCAAAATGAATTATGCCTTTTTGGTAAGTTAAGTATAACCATCATATCTGCTCACTTTCCCCCGATGACGTCCATGGTAAATCTAAGTGCTTCCTGTACACTGTCTGGTTGACCCTTAGCCATCTTAATTGCCTCGCCGAGTTTGTCTAGGGAACTTTGAAGGTAAGCAACCTGTTGAAACATAAATGAAGTATAAGTTTAGATTAAAAAGGTTTCCAAAACAGTTGGTTCTTTCTGGGCTCATTTCAAACTTATTTCAAAATCATCCACTTCCTCTGAATAAAATAACAAACTCCCTCTTTCTATGTAATTTAGTCACGCTTCTTCCTAACATTTTTTATTACTCTATTTTAATAAAAAAACTTTTTAAAGGAAAGAGGCTAAGATGAGGTTGAAACTAGTTCTATGCCCAAGAGCACAGATGGCCACTAACTGAAATCGGAGACAGAAAAACAGGCATGTTGTACCCTCTCTCCATACTTCTGCTGCTCTTCAGCCTGTTTCCCCATATGCAACTGTTGAGAGAACAAAGATTTGTATGACATTTAAAAAATATTTGACCAGCCTGCTCTATATTAATGCGACCTCAGTTTGAATAGAAGACTCACATGAGCAATTGCAGCGAAGTAGTAAATCTTCATTTGCACTAATTTCTTCCAGTCTTTCTGTATCTTTCCTAACATTGAAGCGGTTTCTGAATTCTCCAGAGCTCTGCATGCCTCTTTATAATAGTCCACCACCTGAAGACAAAAAGATTTCATATCCAAACATATCTTACCATCACACTGCCACTAAATAGGATATATATAGCCATAAGCGTGCTCAAATTTAACAACAAACCGTAATCTTAAGATGAAATATACTTGTAAATGGCAGACAAAATAAACAAGTACCTGGGCACTTATCCGAGCAACAAGAAAGCTCTTCCTGTTGTCCAACATAGATTTTTCCAACAGGCACTCTTGGGCCTGACCCTGAAAACACCAATTGGTATTTTAGCCCTAAACGACAGCATGGCTAAAAAAAAGATATAAACAAGCACCCTTATGAAATCAAACGAAAGAAACCATACCAGCATGAGGTTGATGTTGAGATTGAGGATCTGGTGACTCATGTCCACGCTGAAGTTGTGGCTGAAGTGATCTCTCAGGTAGGTGAATGCTCCAGCTGAGCACTGGAAGTGTGTGCATGATACTTTCATTCCCTAACATTGATACGAAATGTCAGAGTTAGGATAACATTCGCATATTCCTTAAACCCTCTTAGTCAAACCATTATGTGGCACGCCCACGGACTTCTCACAATCTGTTCACTGACTGACCAATGCATATTGCTCACAGAACTCTAAAACGTTTTCTCAATCTGGTGTCATTGAGAGGTAGCATTGTACAACAGCTAAATTATGTTCTGTTATACTTGTTATAATTTTACTACTGAAATGAAATTCACACTATTTTCTTCACTTATTGAGGATGATTCATCCATGCATATACTTCATTTTATCCTCTTCAATTTAGCTCACCTCTTCTGAAACCCTGTTGTCCATGGCTCCCAACATTGAATGGAGTGCTCCTGCAACATGGGAAACATGACTTGAATAACGAAACTAGCCTGGTTCTGAACAATACCCTCCTCTCAGCAACACAGTCGTTATTTTAATCACAGACAATGCAGGCATTGACTAGAGCAATAATACATATCAGTCTAGTACTAACTCACCCAAATTATAAAGGATGCATGCCTGCTCATAGCAGATGTCCTCATGGGTCACTGTCTTCCCAGAAAATATCTCTGTCCTATATATATTAAACAAGAAAAAGGGTAAGAGGAAGGCAGATTGCAAGAGAGACATGTGATGGCTGGGTTTTTGTCCTCACCAGGAGATAGGGACAGCAGCTTCCTGACCCAATCCTAAAGGCACACGACTCTGAAGATAATGCAGTTGCCCAAAGTACTTCCTTAAGGTACTGCAGCCCTCAAAGTCTCGTGTGACGTTAACAGCACTCTGGAAAGCCAAGAAATGCAGATAATGTACTAAATGCATAACCATAGTCTTTTCAGGGAAGAAATAGAATGAATAAAAGTAAATTGAATGCGCGTAAGACTCACCTGTCTCAGTTGTTCTAGTTTCTTCAGCTGCTCATTATAATTGTCAGGATCTTCACCATAGTTCTTCAGTATGAACTGTGAAACATGGAAAAAAAATATTTTTTTTTGTGCACACCCCCCAAAAAAGGAATAACTTAAATACAATACAAATAATAACAAAGACAAATTGTTAATCATTGAAATTTATGATGAAAATGATTAATTTCATTTAATCATGAAAATTATTATCTTGAACCCGATTGACTAAATTAAAATAGTTTTGTCAATTTCTTTACGTGCAAAAATACAAACAACAATCTATGCTAATTTCTCTTTGGCCTAGTTTGTTAGGAATGGATCTGATAACTACCATGACGCAAGCTGATAAAAATTCCTGACTACTGTAAGGACGTGAAGGACAAGGAAGCATGATATTTTAAAATAAACATTAATATAAACTTTTAATTTACTACCACACAGTGTAAATGCCTTTAAATAGTTAAATGTATCCTCAGGAAGGGACACTGCTGCTACTGCGGAGGAAACAGTAATAATTTCATTTACTCACCCTCATGCCTTTCAAAACCCATATGACATAGGTGCAGCTTTAAATTAGTAATTTATAAAGGAATGTCTGACCACAATTATCACGTGTCTAGTAGGACTTTCACTGAGTAATTGTTTTGATGGCGCTATACGGTTCTCGCAGCAACACTATACAGTACAAATAGGATTTGGAATATAGCACAAGAGTAGCTTAATCATTCTTATCATGTTTCTTTTTGTTTGTTTGATCTAGTCATTTTAGAGTTTGACATCACCAGTCCTCATCCCCTTTTACTGCATGGACAATACAACATGAAGATTCTCCAAACCATCTCATTTTGTATCAAAAATCAAGAAAAGGCAATTTTTAACGACACCTTGTGAAATAAATAATGACAGATATTTTGGTTAATGACAGAATATATTTTTGGTTGAACTGTTCCTTTAAGAAAACACAGAACAGCTCACACAATAGATAAAAAAAAACAAGGCCCTAAACGAAACCCCGAGTTTTGGGGCAGAACACCTATACAAATCATGCTGTTTGGTTTATTTTCAGTGTATACAGGAGCAGTGACAGCAGTGTGTGTCTCGATAAGGCCTGTCTGGTCCCTCACCTGTTTGACAGTGGGGCTGAACTGAAACTCCCCTGCCTCCTTCAGATCCAGCCAGATCATCGGCATTCGCGGCACGGCTTCCATCGCAGCCGCCGAATTCGCTCAGCCGCCTAAAGTGGAATAGCGTTATAGCGATCACGCACTTGTTAAGATACCTGCGGAAATACTATTTTCAATTTTACAGCTCTAAACGACTGTGTCATGTCCCCATTTACACCCATACAGGAAGCGATTGCAGCTTCCGGAAGTGACGTCATGCGACGTGAACTCTGATCTAGGGAAATGTAGTTCAAAAAGCACAACATTTTTGACGCTATATGAGAAATAGTTTAAATACGTGATTTAACCTTAACATTGTATTGTTCTTTGTCTGTGTTTTTGAAATCCACATGTTAAAATCGTGGAACATGTTTTACATCTGTGACAAAATAATGTTTATAAAATGTAGAATGTACCCTTTCTTGGTCCTTTTGTGAGACCATCAGTAGGCCACTAAAAGTAATATGAAGGAAATGGAAATCAGCATTCATCTGAGCAATTTTTTTCTTTTATTCATTCTACAGAGATTAAATCATAACTGCAAGCCAAACTGAATTGAAAAGCAAGATATTTTCTATCGTCTTTTGCAAATAGTTTTTGTTGTTCATTTCTTCTATTATCATTATCAAATTGTAAAAAAAAAAAAAAATAAAATAAAATAAATAAAATTTAAAAAAAAATAAATAAATAAATATATATATTATATTTGTATATGTATTGTATAATCGCAAATTCTGATGCCACTAAATATGTTTCTATTTTGTCTGACTGTTCTGTTTTGATCAGTAATAATAATCAAACACATTTTGAAAAGTATAAATTCAAATGTATAACCATTCAGAAAAGAGAACTTTGGACAGGAAAGTATAGATCTGTGTATTTTGTGTAGCTGTCATGAGCGTTATGTGTGATGTTGGTGAAAGTCAGTGGTTAAGGCTTATGACACGCTACTATACACATACAACAGTTTTTATTTCATTTAATAAGATATAATTCTCCTCTTTTCTCTCTCTCTCTCTCTCTCTCTCTCTCTCTCTCTATATATATATATATATATATATATATATATATATATATATATATATATATATATATATATATATAATATTATTATTTTTTTTTTTTTTCCTTACAATTAAACCCCTTTCACGAAATTATCAAAGATGCTAGGTGTATGAGTTAAATTGCACTATTCATAATATATCTCTGCCACATTTATTCCATTTATTTATTAAGGACACCAATTCAAGGAAAAATTATAGAAAAAAGAGAGAAAAGAAACTCATGGTTCTCTTTACACTCTTCAAATAATAGTAAAAACATTTGTTAAACATTTAAAAACAAACAAACTAAAAATATTCTTCCTTGTTAGGGGTTAAACATGATATGTACATCTTTTAAATCATGCTTAGCGCTGCAAAAATGTATACAGAAAATGATGTATAAGGTAACAATACCCTTTTGAAAGCACCAGCGCTGCTTTTTTTACACAAACCTATAATATGCCGTGATTGCACCATAAGATGCACTGGTGTAAATGGCAAGATAATGTTTTTAATAATTGACATTTAGAAGAGGTATTTGCGGGACCATCAGTATAAGGGTATTAGGAAGGAAGTGGAAATCATCATTCTTCTTAGCAACTTCTTCTTTTCTTCATTTGCTCTTCTCGTGTTTTGTGTGACACAATAAAACATCTTCTGTAAACCAAACACCTAATACAGTGGATTGAAATGCTGCAGATTATTCTGCTTCTCCTGACTGGTAAGAAAGGATTTTGTTTTATTTTATACATTTTGTTTTATTGTACATTTGTAATAAACTAAAAATGTATTTCAAATTCTGATGCCACTAGTAAAATTTTGTGTTCTTTTTACTTTCTAGTGAAAATGTTTTTGAATCTGGTTTTAATGAAGCCCACATCTGCTTATTTGATTAGTTCAATAAATTAATATTGCAGAACCTATAATTTCTTATTTATTTATGCCATAACATTTCTTTATTTAATGCTTTTTTAAATTCTTTTTCAATGTGGAAAAGAGTTTTAGATCTTTGTGTTTGCTTATTGATTCATAATGTAAACAATTTCTTACAAACGGTCACAGTAGATATTTAACTATCCATCTATAGTAATAAATCTTTTAATTAAAGCATTCTGTGCTCCTCAGGTGTTGTCAGTGATGAGTGGAGAGTGATTTATCCTGCTTCGATCTGTGCTGTGAGGGGATCTGATGTCACTATTAACTGTACATTTACATATCCACATGGACATAAAGTAAAGAGAGTGCTATGGTGTTCAATGAGATCAAACCAAGACAGAGTGTCAAACTGGACCATATGTATACGATAGTAACAGGAATAAACAAAACAACTTTCAATACATTGGGGACAAAACCTCAGATTGTTCTCTTCTGATCAGTAATATTGATGAAACACATTCTGGACTGTATAAATTCAAATTTATAACCGATATGTACGATGGACGTTGGACAGGTGAACATGGAACAAATATTTCAGTACACGGTAAATATAAATGATTAATTCTTGGTTTATTCTTCCTGATTTCTTTGGTTTCTCAGTTTCATTATGAGGTGTTCATCTTGTTTGTTTGTAGATTTAAGAGTGTCCATGAGCAGGTCAAGAGTAAATGGAGGCACAATAGTGGGAGACTCAGTGAATCTGACCTGCACACTCAACTGTTCTGATCATTTATCTGAGGTTCGGTGGTTTAAGAACGGTGATCTGATTCAACATTCAGAGCCCGTCCTCACCTTCACCAGAATAACTGCTAAAGACTCCGGCAATTACTCTTGTTCTTTGAGAAACTTTCGAAATGCTGTATCTGAAGAATTTACCATTTACATCGAAGGTTGGGTAAACTGATTTTTATATTTGCTGTACACAATCATATTCATATTTGGAAAATGCAGTATTTTTTTCACATACTGTACTGTTCTTTTTGTTGTCCCCAGCAGATGTCGCCGGGTCCCCATCAGTTCTGATTATTGTGGCGTCTTTAGTCTCACTTGTTTTCATCACAGCAGCTGCGATGCTGATAAGAAGGTAGGACATTTTTTAGTGGTTTGTACTTTGCATGAGTTACTTTATACAGTCAGTCTAAATAAAACATAAACGGACACTGCACAATTTAGAAAAGAATTTTGCAATGTTGATGAAGCCAGGGACTCTAAGGCTTACGACAAAAAAGTTGACAAACATACAGCCAAAATAAATTGTGTTATGCTTTAGGGTAGAAGGAAATAACTAGGAAAATAAAGCCAGGACATTATACTTTTTTCCAACCAATTTATTTCTTTTTTTATTATTATTTAATAACGACTAAAGAAATAAATAATATTTGTAAGCATTTTCTCAGAATCAACCCCCTTTTCTGAAATCATCAAAGTTAGCTGAATTCTGCTATTTATAATCAATTTCTGTGTAAATTTTCATTTACTCTTAGAAGGAAAGCGAAAACTCAAAGAAAACCAACGGAAGAAAGAGAAGAAGCCCAGGATTGTCTTTACAGCATCCCTCAAAAAGCTGTAAGTATATCTGCAAATCCTAGGTCAAGCAGCTTCATCAGAAAAACCACACAGATCATACTGAGCTAAGCTGGTCTTTTCAGCGGGGCATTAAAACGGGACAAAAGATTACAGTTGCAAGTAAAAGACATGTTCTGTTCGTCTGTTTGCTGTTAGGCTTGTAGAAATCAACCAGAAGCCAAGGATGTACAGCAGAAAGATGAGGTGGAGTACGCATCTGTCAGCATTAAACCCAAAGAACAGCTTCAAATGTAAGCGTTCACAACTGCTCAAATATTTCTACATACGTACTGTAATTGCTTTATTTAATCTGACCAGTATGACGGTGATGCATCATGCAACGCAATTCGTAATATTTATGAGTATGTGAGTATTTCACTGTCATCTTTGTTTCATAACAGTGAGTTCAAAACTTTATATATTTATTTCATATCTTTATTTCTTATAGGCCTGCAAACACAGAGCAGGGGGATGATTCAACCATCTACAGCGCAGTGATTAACGGTTAATCTTACACATTCAGCAGTGAAGATATACATCTCTACTGTAAAATGCCGACTGTATATTTGTGTGGGAGAGTTTTGTTTTGTCTCTAAAAATAACTCAGTTCTCATCTCCCCACTAAAAAAAAAAACAATAGTACCATTACAAAAGTTCTATGATTTTTTTTTAGTAGAAATAGCCTACCATTTAGCATACCTTTTAAACCATTATCTTTTACCCATTAAAACCATTTTAAAAAGTGTGGGACATTGGTTTTAACAAGCCACCAATAGAAGGTCACCAATTACCAGTAAAAACCCACTGGGTCAAATACAGCTCCAATTAAAACAAGTGCAATTGCTATTATAACGTTCTTTACAGATATATCTATAAGTAAAACTGTTACATGTGATGCTTTCTATTGTGTGGGGGGTTTTAATTGCTGGGCTGTCTGCATTTGAAACTGTAGGACATAGTTTAGTGTACTACTTTGTTGCTTTTGCTAATACTTTTATTTTTTGAAAAATGCAAATAATTTTACGAATGAGCAAATTTTGTTTTAGAACAAATAAGCATAATAAAGTTTTGTGATATTTTTATTTGTATCAGTGTTGCCTTAATAAGCCTATGTGATCCCATTTGATGCTTCCTTGATATCCAAACTCTGACTAGCACATAAATCTTAATTTAGCCCAGTTGACAGCAAAGTCCCATTAAATGTACATCGCACATTAGCGCCATCTAAAGGAGAGAAATCCCACTGCACTGTTCCCATGACAACGGCGTAACACACGGAAGTGGAACTCATGTGTCCGAACAAACTTCCGACGCACAGGTGAGGGTAAAAATCAACACATTTAATAAATTATATAAAACAAAGTGAGAAAATGTGGCGAATTTGGTTAGTCTTCTTGATTATCTAATTTGTATGCGTCGCACTGCAGCCTACTGTAGTTTTGTTTTGATATCTCGTTCATGTTAGCGAGAATGATAAAATGATAAATAAAAACGGATAATGATAAATTATTGTCATTCTGAAAATAATTATTTACGTGGCATATGCATAGACCTTAAAATACCAAAGCGCAAAAGAAATAAGCAAAAGAAAAAGAAATAACGTCGCAAGAGGGCATTTGCTGACATTTTGTTGACCTTTACGTCTTTGTAGTTAACTGCTCTGCATTCATGCCTGAAAAATGCCCAGATTTCGTGAGCGACCAGGCCAAACTCACTGTCCCCCTGCCGCTCAAACACCTCCTGTCCAGAGCAGTCTGATAGCTAACAGATACATCATCCAGCAGAGACTCGGGAAGGGAAGCTTCGGCACTGTTTACCTTGTTAAAGACACAAAGGCAGCAGCAGCAGAGAGACTGTAAGTCCTTTAATATTTCTCATTCTTCTTTCCAGCAGCGATTCCCATACAGTCTGCTTCCAGAGGTCCCACTTTGACAGCTAAATTAAACCCTCTAATACTTCAGTTTTTGTGGAGAGAGTTCCACAATGCATTTAGGGTTGTTATAATATTAGCCAAGGCAGGGTAATTTATGGGTAAGCAAAGAATATGCTATAACATGCTGTCATAAATTAGAATCTATCATAATTGAGGTGGGAAATAACACAGATTACATCAGTTTCCGATGTGTTTGAAGAACTGAGGAAAAACTGCATGTACTTAGGCAACCTTCCAATAACACACAAACACAACCCCCATCATAAGCACACTGTCACACACACCCACACATGTGCACATGGCCTAATTATGTGTCTATACTGTATATGAATGTTGCCCAATTTTTTTTAATGTAAGCTTTGAAGCTTACAGCAAGTCTTACTGCTATGCATAAAATGCTCTATTAAAAAGTCCTTCTGAAAGTAGCATCGTTATTTTATTTTAAATAGTCTATTGTTAGATAGGTTTATTTATTAGTTACTTTACTAGTATTTTTTAATTTTTTTAAACGCAGGATTTCATGAATTGCAATGATGATTCCATCTTTCGCAGGAAAGAAAATGTATTCTCCTGTGCATTTTGGTTTAGTTGAAATAGCCTTTAATTGGGCAATATTAAAACATATATATTATTATTTTTATTGTTGATCTTAAATTCACTTCTCTGTCTATCCACCTGGGAGCAGCATTGGCCTTTATAACTAACCAGCATTATTTTCCTTAGAGATAGTGGAGGAAACCTTGATGTTACTATAAACATATCTGTTATTCCTTATGATCACAAATGGTGTAAGATCAAACTCTCTATTATTCTTTCATTAGAGAGCAATATTTACAATTCATATAATTTTAATACACTCATGGTCCAACTCATGTTTGGAATTTAATATTAACATGTAAATATTCATTTTTCTGTATAGATGCACATTATATTTTTTCTGTATACACAGAATAAATGGCCTGTCAGAGCTAAATTGCATGTAGTATTATGCGATTTACTAGATTCTTATAGTTTTTTTACATTTGAAGTCCTGAGGGGAGTTTTCACTGGTATCATCTGGATGTGTTGTGAAATATGTAAGTTGATTTATTGCTTTTGTAGAAGACTGCGGTTCTAAACAGGCAGGTTTGCTGTCGAAACAGAGATAAGAAAAGAAAAAAGGAAATTGTGAGTCATTTTTTCAGGAGGCATTAGGTACTTTGGTGATCATGGCAATATTACATCTTACCCAGATTCAGTTCACAGCAAAGCTCCCACAATGACTTAAAACCAACAGCTCTTACTTCATGAGGATATTGCTCTCAGAACAGAGCAAATATTTGGCTGTGTGTGTTATATACGTGGATTTATTGCGTGCCTGTTGATTCTGGTCAAAGGTGAAAATAAGCCCTAAACTATTGATCTTTTTTTTCTAGGCAACCAAATTTCTACACAGTTTCATGTCATTTTTCCTGACGAGTAGAGAGTAAAATAAAATAAAATAAGAATAGTAGAATTTATGGAATTAGTTTTATTAAATTTACTCACCCTGATATCATTGCTTACATTTATTTTCCTTCTGTAGAACTCGAAAGGAGAAATTTGAATCATAGTTACTATCGTAGTAATTAAAATTAACGAGGAAGCAAAGCACAAACACATTTCATAAAATTCGTTCACATCTGAAGTCATGTGATTTGTGTAAGTGATAGCCTGAAATTCAGTTTAGAGGGTATGGGTCGTCCTAGAAACTGCCATTAAAGATATATTGGATTTCTAATGGATAGTTTCATCTGTGTATTATAGATATTGGACAGTAGAGCTTGTCGCTTGTTAGAGTCTTGATCATCGTATTTTGCTGTTTAGACCAGCTTGCGGCATATTGTCCTACTCCTATTGAATTTTACAGTTTTTGGTCTGTGGGTTTATAATTGGATTCATATACACGAGCAAACTGCCTGGAGAAGAGCCAGTTACAACGCTGTCAGTTCATTTGCTGCTTTTAACTGTTCTTCATGTCTATCACACTCTGCTTGGCAACATACTGTGAAGCCCATATCAGACGAGGAGCTGGAACTGAAAGCAGGAGAGATGCTGATAGAAATGGAGGCCAATTAGGAAGAGCTCCACGTTTAGCTGCCCACAGGCTAGTGGCGTCACGCTATGGGTTACTGTTCCTTTGGCCCTGAGCTTTCTGCTTGTTAGCCCATCGCAGCTGTTTGCCAGCCTCCGACCTGTCACACGCAGTGTGCTGCCACCAAACCTGAATGCCCACCTTCAGGATACCAGCGCACCTCCTGTTCCTTTCTCTCCAGCACACTTACACACCAGTTCTCCTTCCTTAGTCTTCTCTCAGCCTTAAAATCCTGCTGGGTGTGTGTTTTGTTGTTACTGACTCAGTGGCTCTTACAGTGCTATGAACTCCTTTGTTTCTTTGTGAGAGCCAAATGTCAGTGCTGGGTGCTGTGAGCCGAGACTGCAGTATCCCTTTCCTCCAGCTGGCTCCTCACTGGGCTTTATTAGCCCAGACAAATGACTTCCTGTTCCGAATTCGCCCCAAAAGTAGGGCTCACATCCTGTGGGTCCCATAGCAGGTCTGTCCATTGAATGCTTTATGTATTCAGGCTGGAACTGGTATATGTATATATATATATAGAGAGAGAGAGAGACTGATGATGAAGTAAAGCTGTGGAGATTGTATGTTTTCATGGCCGTGTTTATTGCTTGTTTGAGATTGTAAATAATGGTGTCCTCTTTACCTACTTTTGATGTATGTTTTACACATATTGCTTACCTCTGGTTTGTTTTTGTTTTCACATCTCATTTATCACTTTAAATTCGTCTACTTAAAGATCCTTTTTGGAGCATGAGAATACAAATCACCATCTGCTTTTCTTGTATGATAAAAGAGCAGCTTGGACATTCTGCTGAACGACTTATTTGGTGTTGTATATTAGGAAAAAAATGGGGTAATACTTTACAATAAGTTTTATTAGTTATAGCTGCAGTTCGTAACTTTTTTCCGTATATGTTTACAGAAATGTATATAATGAGCGAATCCATTTTCCAAATTGTGTTTTTGGCTTGTCCTGAATTACTGTGGTACACCTACAATAACTGTTCATATTCTGACTATTTAGACTGGTTTGGGTAAGCACCGCTGTGGAGTAGCCCAGTACTGCGTGATTCGCCATAGACATAAACAGAGAGAAGTAGATCCGGCTACAATGTTCTTCCTCAAGGCACAAGCAGTTCCGTTTATTAACAACTAGAGTTGCAGACTGCAGTTATTACTAATTTCAGTGTTTATTAATGCATTATTACAATCAAAAGTTGTGTTTGTTTATATAAATTTTATGCACTGTGAACTAACCAATTAATGATCGTGTTTTTATGATCTTAACAAAGATGATTAAATACATAAATGTATTGTTCATTGTTTGTACATGTTAGTTAATACATTAACTGATGTCAACAAATGACACCGTATTGTAAAGTATCACAAAAATTTGATGTATATGAACAGATAATCTAATATATATGCAGTCTGACACAATCTGTTTTTCATCCAGATGGGGAGCAATTTTGAAAAGTGCGACCTTTACTCAAACAACATGTCTATTAAAAAAAATGAAAGTGAGCAGAGCAGCCTGTCGTGTGCTCTGGTGTTCATTAATAGTCTCACAAATGTGCCAGAAGTACCACTGTGGGTGCAAAGGATCTCCAAGCGGTGATGTTTTCTAAATAAATCCACATACTTAAGGGACAAAGATGATTTTAATAGAAGACGGTTTAACAACTTCGTCCTAGTTAAGATATTGCAATTCATATTGTATTTTAAGAAATACTTAACCCAAAAATATTTTTTTCATCACTTACATGTGATCATCTGTGGAGTAGTTATATGTTGTGCCTGTTTAGTTAGCTTTAAAAAATGTACGTTGGTCAGTATAAAATTAAGAGAAGACTATATAAAGTCCCTAAAATTCACAAAAACAAATGTATTTGTGAGTTTCATTTCAGGTTTTATTCAGTTACTGAAATTTATTTGAATAGTTTTAGTTTTAGTTTTAGTTAACAACTACAAAATTGATGCTTGTGGTGTTTTTATGACTTTTTCTTGCATTCGGTACCGGATGAATAAGTTCATTAAGTCTCAAAAGCAGTATAGCGAATCTAGAGCGTTATGAATATCATTTGTTTATTCTCCTCTCAGAGGCCAGAAAGCGGCTAATCTCACTCAAGGAGGGAAATGTTTCTCTCTTCAGCTCCGCTAGCCCACTTTCAGCTTATCCTCTGTGGGTTTTCCTGTCAGACAAGATTCCCTGGAGACTCCTGGCAGCAGTGCTTGTTTCTGCTCACCTCATGATCCAGCTCCCAGTTATGCAACCTCCCACTTGGGTTCGGGTCCACCAGAAATCTCCCAATTTGTTTGCAGGTGCCCAGACTCTCATAAAGGCTGGTCTCTCTCCACTGATTTTGCTCTCTCTCTCTCTTAGGTACTATTTCCTTGCACACCACTGCATGACAGATTTGGGGCTTTCTTGGTACATCTGTTTGATTCCAGACCTTTAAACTGGTTCATTCACTGGCCTGGTTCATGTATCATGGGAATTTTCTCTCCATTTTTTTTTTTACATTAAACATCATAATAATTTTGACAGTGCCTTTTAGGGTTATCCGACCTTAACACCTCAAAAAGCATAACATTTTGCCACATTTATAAAGAGAGTTGCTCAGTTAATGGTGAATATAATCCATCCATATTGCAGCCAGTATACATTTTTAATGGTTTAATTGTGTATGTAATAATCTAGGATGATGTCATTATTTTGTGCAAAACCTCATCACAGATAAGGGGTGACAGTTTAATTTGGGGCAAAGCTTTGGTTCAAGGGATGTAGACTGTGAAAATGAGCTGGAGTTGATCAACAGAGCCCTGAGATTTACTGTATATTCATACCTGTTTCCTCTGATCTATGGATTGAAATAGAATATGGAACCATGGAGGTTAAAATTGCAAAGGATTGCGGTTGGTTATTTGCTCAGCTTTCCAATATCCTTAAAATAGATCTTAAATTGCCTCTACGCCTCCAGAGAGAGACTAAGAAATGGGACATGAACGCGTGTTCAATTATTCACCACGGGAAATTTCAGTGATTGGTGTTTTTTATTGATGATATACCATTTTCTGTCAGAAGAGGTCTGGCTGAGCTTTTCTTTACATTCTTGCAAATGTAAAAAATGCCTTGGATTTAAATAAACATGTATTGTGAAACAAAACATTGAGGATGAAATTGTAACCCCTCATATATTTATATTTGGACTAAATTAAATGATGCATTGTCGTTGTGCTTATCATTCAACCTTACCAACAGAAAAGTATATATGCAGAACAGGCTCATCATTCTGTATCATGTTTTTTTACATTTATGTCACCCTATTATAGAGAATGGACAGTCTTGTGTTTAACTTCAAAATAAAGTTAATATCAAGATTGTTGTATTTTAAATTACTGTATCTGTCCTTGACAAATTTGTAAACTAAAGACTAAACTATAGAAGGGTATTTTATACTGTTTTACAGTCCTAGTTAAAAAGGGATGGTCTGCTTTGACACAAGGGAACTATCTATCCTTTATTATCTAACAGACTAGGGAACATTGTTTAGCGGATCTTTACATTAACAAAGATGAGCCTGAATGAATTTTCATGTCTTGTGCTATAGATTTCATATACAACAGCATAATAAAGAATGAGATTGCTTTCGTGATTATAGTTACAAATAACTGCTTAATGTTAAAGGTTCATGAAAATGTTTCTGTAAGCAAAGCTATTAAGTTGTAGAAGATACAATCCTTAACATGTTATCAACATGTAGGTTGTGCAATTGTAAATGGGATTTAATTTGTCCATAAACCGACTGGATACTTAAAGTGAATTAACATAAATGCATTATCTTGGATGATGGAACAGCGTCATGGATGATCATAATATTTTGTTGTTTTGATCACTTATCATTATTCAGGTAGAAGCTTCTAATGTGAATCCATAATCCAGAGTGTAAACAGCTTTCCACAACATCAGCTAAACTGTTCATGAGATTGGTCCTGTGACATAATGCATTATCAAGGTATGTTAGCTCTAATGAGACATGAGAGGAAGTAGCCAAGACGAAATTAGATTTTCGAAATTAGACCGACCTGTCATACTTCAGTGTAATGATTCTTTGTGTGTCTACCAATGTGAGCTTCAGAATATTGCGGCTTAGTGTTTGTGCCATTAAAATCATTGTTTGTTATTTGATCTGCTACTTCACTTTATGAAGTTGATCATATTGCACATTTTGTTTGTTAGGGGTGGTTAAAAATCTGGACCGCTAACTGAAACCTAAGTAATATTTCAAAACGTCCAAAAACTATAATTGTTGGTTTGAGCCATAACGTAGCAGACCTGGGGTTATCCATCACGTATGCTTGAATATTTCGTTTAAAGTTGAGCATTAGTTTTATTTCCCTCTAGAGAGACATGATATCTTACATTATGATAAAGAAATCTTGCCTTATTTCCCTGGGGGTTTAGTGCCATTTTAGAGGTATTATGTGTGTGCAAAACATTCTGTTGTGCACGTTGAAAAGGTTAACAAGATAGTTAAACAAAAAAAACGAAAGATCTGACATAATTTCCTTATTCTCATATCCTTTCATTCGGTGCAAATTTGGTACAATTTTTCTTTAGGAAAACACGAAGCTCCTGCAGTGTCCAGTTCGTGAACTAGTTGTTTTGTGATGAAAAAAAAATCTATATTATGTAGTAGAAATAATTTTTCCAAGCATTAGCTCCAAAAAACACTAGCATTCCTTTGCAAAACAACTGGTAATAAAAAGGAAAATCTATACTAACACATAAGCAAGATAACCTTAAATTGAAACTGGTTAGAGCAAATTGACAAAACAGATTTGACAGATTTGTTTTTTGTGCTCTGGAGAGCATCAGAGGTTTTTTTTAACACATTGGCCGATCAGTTTGAAACCACTCAATGCTGTAAACAGTTTTTGGCCAGTGTTGAGTTCTGAATTGTTTGTGAATCGTCTACGAAAGTGTAGACAAATAAATAAGACATTTTTTGTGCTATGTAAAGCTTTATGGCTTCCAACAGAACTTTGTGAAATTGTTATGGTCTCTGATAAGTGACAGCTTTTTATTGATTATAAATGGAGCTTTACAGGCTACATATAATGCATTCATAATCTGAATAAATGCTTTGCATTTAATGCTGGTCATTAAGACCAGCATCCACATACACGATGTAAAGTGTCGGGAAGAACATATGCATATAAATGTAAGATTAACTCTCAAAATTGCAATCACTGACATACTGATAACAACAGCAGTGGGCAGGAAAAAAATACAGTTTTGAAAAAGTGCATTAAGGCTAGCAGACCCTTACTAATATCAAAGGCATTCTCAGAGATTTAAGATTGAAGTTAAAGAAGTTCAGAACTTTTGCAAGAGAAAGTTTTGCAAGTAATTTCAAAGATTCTCTAAGGAATGCAAAGCATTGAAATATAATTTTTTTTTTCAAATAAGTTTTTTTCCATCACTATATTCTGGCTCCATACCAGATCACAAAATCATTCTCAGTGATTTGTTCATGAAATCATATCTAATTCAACTCAATAAGTGTATATTTATCACATGGCTGTTATATGAAGTGTTCACTTTTTCCATTGCTTGGTAAAATTTTACAGACTTCACTTGTGATCACTTCTTATACTATGGATTATAGACCTTTTTTTTACCTGCAATATCTCTGCAAAAGCTTACAAATGCGACCTCAATAATCACATAAAGTGAATGACTTTTATTAATCTTATGATACTTTTGTTCTTCTACTTTTGGTGCTTAAATGCACCATTGACCATATGAAATCATATGGGTTTGGAATGACCTGACCTGACGAAATGTTTAGTTGTTAATGGAGAAGTTCATTCAGAGGTTGTTTCTTGCATTTTTAAAAACATATTACTTATTACGTCCATGTCTGAACTTCCAGGAAAACATGCCGATTGAGAGCTATCGAAGGCCAGCATTGAGCTAGTGAAGTGCACTTTACCCGTTCCCTTTGCTGTAATGATTTTCAAGTAGGAAGAGGAAAAAACTGAATGTAGGAGTAGAGAGAGAGGAGAGGTAAATGAGAGTCCTCCTTCAACAACCTGAGAACCAATTTACAACAAAACCAGGAGGCAGATGCAGTGCAGTTCTTCTCTGTTGGTGGTATTTGATTAACTCCCTTAAGGTCTGGAAATAAGGTCACTAAAATATGATTTTATACCCATGCTTTGTGTTAAATGCTCATTTGCATTTTTCTTCTCGCTAAAAGCCAATGGGATTAAATTAGCCGCTCTGAGCAGTCTTTATTTGTCGCTTTAACTTGAATTATGACGTGCATAAAGTTTGATCAGCAGTCGTGGCAGTCATATTCACCGCCGACTAGAGGAAAAATGGTCCTCCAGAGTTTCTCTCCAATTATCATTCATTCCAAGATCATTCTTCGTTTTTAAAAATGGCTAATGATCACAAGTTCTGCATTATTCAAGACCGTTGGTTTTTAGAATTTAATAATAGCATGATAATTTATGCTTATTGTTTTTATTCAGATGGATTTTCTCTGTTTTTAAATCAGGTTCATTGTGAGTGTCTTTCGTCTGAAAAGCATAAGAGAGTGGTGAATTCTTTTGCAATGAGAAGGAAAAAAGGTCAAAAAGGCCAAGGCAACTTTCTGTCAATGGATCTTTCTGCCTCAATTTTAACACTAAAAGCAAAATAATTGCAGTGACCCTTCATAATTTGTGAGCTAATGACAGACTGAATTTTCGTCCGTGGCCCTGGCTTCCCGATCCCATCAAGCTCGAAAAGGTCAGGGAAAACAATCTGTTCTTCTCTAAATGACATTTTTGAGGCCAGGTTACAGCTGGTAATTGAGAGACGTGACGCTTATATAAACATGGTGCATCTGAGCAGCGGTGGAAGGGCGCAGAAGTAGGAAATTGAAAAAAGACTGGAGAATTAAAGTCTGAACTAAAATGACTAAAATGAGCGCTGTTCCTTGACATTTTTAATCATCAAATAATCCTGAAAACTATATCACATGGACCACAAAAATATTAAGCAGCAAAAACTGTTTTGAAAATGTATAATGCTAAGAACCCTCATTAATAATTGTGCATGATTGCTACATTGAAGACTGGAGCAATCGCTGCTGACAATACAGCTCTGCCATCACAGGAACAAATTGAATTCTGAAATATAAAAATATAAATTCAATTTGTATAGCATTTTTCACAATACTAATGGTTGCAAAACAGCTTTACGGGAGATTAAGTTTCTAAAATGTATATTTTTTTATTATAGAAATATATTTACAATTTAGCGGAATTTTGTATAGAATATAATTATAATAGAAAATATAATTAAACTACGAAAAAGTTATTTTAAATTGTAATAATGTTTCACAATTTTGTATGCAGCCTGAGCATGACACACTTTCAAAAATATAAAAAAATCTTTTGATTGGACATGCAGTTAATAACAAGTCAAGTTTGTTGTTTCCTAATTTTTTTACCCTCCTCTCTGTGAATTATTGTGCAGGAAAGTGCTGAAAGAGATTCCTGTTGGTGGTCTGAAACCCAATGAGACGGTCCATGCCACTCAAGAGGCTCAGCTTCTCTCCCAGCTGAACCATCCTGCCATCCTCAAGTTCTACACCAGCTTCCTGGAGAGAGATGCCTTCTGCATCATCACTGAGTACTGTGAGGTATATCGTCCTTTTGGCAACACCTGGTTTAGATTATTATATTTCTTTTTTCATGGGCATTTCTATTCATAATGAGCCTGAAGCAAGTCATGTGATCTTGTCCTGTAAACTGTGGTTGCCTGTTGTGGTGACATTTTAGGCAAATGTCTTGTTATGCCCTTGGAAAACACTCTGGGGAGGGAATACTATTTACAGGGACGTTCCAAATGAAAGTGAGCGATACAGTCACCCTCTTCCTTGAGGGCTTTAAAATTATAATCTTAAAGACAATATGAAATCAAAATTTCTTTGCACATGCTTCTGGTGTTATTATACATGATTCAACAGTGCAAAAAGTCATTGAAACGTATTAACTTGCTCTTTTCATTTCCTCTTTGAATTTCACATAATGTTATAGAGGTAAAATGGATTGCATATGCCTTTTAGCTGTATTTGCTCCTAACCCTATTCTTTAACCAGCTTTCAAAAGCACTCTGCCTACTCCTCCTTCATCCCTGTGGTGTCTTTTCTGTGTTCAGCGATGGATCAGAGATGCTGAGAGCATCCTGACATCGCTCAGAGGTCAGGCTCATCAGCCCCACAGCTTCTGTCTCAATCTCACCATCTGATCTTCTCATCTTTTCCTTACTTATTAAGACATATCTGCAGGTCAGACCGGTCTTGTGTCATCTCTGCCCTGTGCTTTTAGAAGGCTTGGTCAGTGATTATTACATTTTGCACGTATCCTTTATCTTTTTGTTTGGCATACAGGCTGTTGTCCGGAGCTGCTTTGTTCCGCAGGTAACTCTCAGTGAATTTAATGGACATTTCCCCTTAGGAAAGAAAAATCAGGAATGAGATCTCTGATCTCTTAAACAACAGTGAGAAAAAATGGAGAGCAGATTAAGATGTTTACTTTGTCTGCTTCTCAGATATTTCAAATACTGAAATATATCTCAAAAGATACGTTAAAGGGGCAGTTCATCTTTTACTCATCATCATGTTGAATTTATTTCTTCTGTTACTGTTGCGCAATAAAGAAGATATTTTGAAGCATCTAACCAAACAGTAGCTGGCAGCCTTTGACATCCTTTTTTATACTAATGGCTACCAGTTTGGTTAGAAATTCATGCCTGTACAACATACAGGTAATTTTTTTTTGTGTGTGTGTGAACTATCCCTTTAAATGTTACAAACTAAACAGCCAAAGATTTGAATGCAAAGACATTTCTCATCAAATGTTTACTATATGCCAACAATTTGTGCTTTATGATGATACTTAGATTACACATAACTGAGAACTCTGTGAAGTCTCCTGGGTAGCAATAAAATGTTTCATGCCTTTCAGTGTCAAAAGCCAGGGCTTTTTGTTTTGATTGGAGATGCTACATCTATGTTACCTTGGAAGTGTGTTTCTTGCCCTTGGAATGCAATGGAGATAGTTTGCCTTAGGACACTTATTATTTTTTTCTTGTCCAAATTGATGTACTAAATTGATGTGTCAGACCACAACCATACTAAATTATTAGCTTTATTAAACCTGTCACAAAATTTGAACCTGTGTTGACCGAACTAAATTTCAAATGTCCAACATTTGAAAAAGTGAAAAGTCTAATTCCATTTTTCTTAGATTGCCCTTTTTATATCAAACATGAACACTGACGTCTTATGAGATGCTAATATATATATATTTTTTATATATAATTTGATCTATTGGTGTTATATTGTTTTTATATTATATTAAGGTGATGAAACATTCATGAACATCCTTTATTATTTAATTGAGTGCCAATTTATTTATTTAAAAAAAGTGAATTTTTAGTCTGTGACAATTTTAAATATCAACGTTTGCAAAAATGAAGTGTTGCTTAGATTATTTTATAACTGTCTTCTATATATCAGACATGACTATTTGAGAACTGACATGCTAATTTATAAAATGGTGAACTTGTTAGAAAACATACAAGTTCTAAGTTTTTCTTTGACAGGGAAAAAGGTTTTATATGATAAAAATTACACAACATCATAACATTTGGCCACCTTGCACAAATTAATATATGTCATGATGATGTGTTTTAGTTTATGAGAAGCTTATTGTCAGCTTTTTGCCAAAAACAAAAACCCAATAACACTTTACCAACTGTTGATTCCACATAATTTCCAAGCTGGTAAAAAAGATCACAGATGCCATAAAAACAGTTTTAATGTTAGTGCTGTTTTGATTGTGTTCTGTTGCAGCGTAGATTAAGGGGAGTCCTCCTGTGCTCAGCATGTGCATTGAGTTCCACTCTCCTGAGAGAGATGGGATGAACAATAGGCCTCTCCATTGATCTTGTGTCTTGCAACGAGGCAAGGTTCACTCTGATATACAGCAGTTGAACAAAGCAAATAGAAAAGCTTATGAATAGAATGAAAGAATATCTCTGCTTCCGGCTTCTAGTTCTCCTCGCTCTGTTCTCTTTCATCTTGTTCATGTTTGTCAATGTGCTCCACATAGGTTGACTTGCATCTGATAGGCACTCACTATAATCAAAATTCAAGACTCATTACTCTTTGATATCGTCTGTATTGCAAGTATACTGCTTTTCTGTTATGTAAGGTTTCTGTGTATAATTAGTAAATGACCCTTATTACTATATATTATATTATATTTAGTCTAATATGCCTTTTTTAAAATAAACTATATTAAGATCAGGAAATTGTACCATATATTAAGCAAATGAGAATTGTTTTTTTCCCTTTGCAATAATGAGAATTTGAGTGGGAATTGTCACAATTCAGAAAACCTTAATTATTCCATCAGCTGTCAGATTAAAAAACAAAACACAAATATGCTGAAGCTGAATTGATTGTCTGTGACTATTCAGGATGTTCTATAAAAGCATAATGGGCGCAAATATGGAGCTGGCTGTGTGTGTGTTGAACTGTCTAACTGTCTGGCATACCACAATGCAATTATTTGTGGAAATGTTGCCTTTGATATAGTCACGAGAAAAAAATATTCTATTATAAATTAATAAAAATTTCCTCTACATGACTCACTGCAGATCGCATTACCACCTACTCCTTTGGATAAATGTCATGTCTCTATGCTCAGAGACTGAAGTCACACATACACACAGAGAAAGTGGGTCTGGCTTCCTGTTAGAAACAGCTCTGGGTGGGAATCATTAGAGATGGGAAGCCTCTATTACGCTTCAGCCGTTTCCCTTCATACACACACTCACTCACACACACTCTTGCATGAAGAAAGTGATCTGATTGCCCCGGAGCACTTTGCACCTGAACGCTTGAACGGTAACAGTGAGCTGATAAAGAAGGAGCACTGCTCTTTCTCCAGCAGTGTGGCTCAGATCTGTCCATGCCAGTCATCTCATCTCTTTAACCAGGCCAGTCCTCACCCCACCAGCTGCTCCCATCTCAAGATATCAAAGAGGCTGTTGAGACCAGAAGTGTCGTGCCCAATCAAACTGAGAGATTGCAGTCCAGATCTGCTTGATGCAAAACAAATTAACTTTAGAAAAATTATTTGTATGTTTGCTAATGGAAAGGCCATTAGTCATAGCCTTTTCTTATACTTCTACTGACTCTAGGGTTTCAGCGGTATCAACATCCTGAATTTAATGTAGGGAAAAATATGGTTAAACCCTGAATTGTACATAGAACCTTTCCTTTCCTTTCCTTTCCTAAACAATTCTTTGCATACTTTTCTTCAGGATTCTCTGATAAACATATAGCACTTATTTGCAAATCTTTTATAACATTATAAATGTCTTTACTGTCACTGCAGAAATCTTTTGTGTTCCACTTTTCTAGAGATCACAGATGCATTTGCTCGAAAACATAATATATTTCATTTGAGATGCATGACATTCTGATAAATGAAAAACTGTGTGTGAAATGGAAGTACGACTGGCAGAGAGGTATTCATTACTTCTGTTCATGCTGCAATGCTTATTCCAAAATTCATTGCTCAATTAAACCTTTGCACTCATGAAAAGCATTGATGAAAGCTTTTTGAAAGCATTCGAGGAGGCTTTTTGAGTGATGATGGTCATAACCGTAGATAAATATATAAGGGGGCCAACAAATTAGCCAGTCCCAATTACACTCATAATGCGAATCATCCTTTGCTTGGATGTGTGGCGAGCCACACTTACATTGAGCAAACACTTCCCTCGGGCAGTGTGCAGAGGGCTTATCCAAAGACATTTCAAATGAACTGCTAAGCCCGCAGTATTTCTACCCAGTGTGCTAATCTGACTCATGCTTGTCACTGCTTTACCGATAGAAGACTTTCCTAATGGAACTCACTCTCTTGAGAAATTGACAAATGTCTGTTGTTATTGAAATGAGTTCAACTATGTGTTCAAACTGAGCTCCGCTTCAGTCATATCATCAGTGGGATTGATTATTCTATTGTTGGCACTTGGTGAAAACAGAGAGATCCTTAAATACGCTGCATGTTTATATGCTCATTCTGATTTCATTACTGTACATCCAGAGAGTAGTTTAACCAAAAAAATGCTCTCAGATTGTTTCAAAACTTTCTCTCCATCATAGCTCTAAATCTTGTTTGCTGAACATTCAAACTCAATGGGTCAGTGTCTCAAAAAATTAAAAGCTATATGATTATATGATTAAGCTATAAGAAACAAGTACATCATTATATTTTCACTTTAAAAGGACACTTCTTACCGAAATTCAAGTCCATAATCCATAATAGTTTAGTGATTTAAAAACTCCCTCCCCTGTTACTCTTTCACATCAAAATGTTCCCTTTTTTAGAACTGTTTAATGTAAAAAGTGCATCATCTGTGCATATATCCTGATTTACGAAAAAAATTTGAGATTCATTGAGCTAGATTTGTCCTAATGGTAGATCTGTTTCTTAGAAACACACCTCTTTGCACTTCACAAGATGTTAATCGATAGACTGGATTTGTTTGGATTATTGTGGTGATTGTATTAGCTGTTTGGACTCATACTGATAGCACCCATTCACTGCTGAGGATCCATTGGTGAGCAAGTGATGTAATAATAAAATTGTCCTAATCTGTTCTGATGAAGAAACAAACTCCTCTACATTTTAGCCAGTGGATTCATTTTCAGCAAATTTTTGAATGACCTACTGTATTGTTCTTTAACAGATGTTAGCTATTTATTTTGTATTTCTCTGGCATGAAAATGAAGGTGACAGCATTGACACTAATATGCACTAAATACAACAAAAAAGTTCTGGGTTTATTTGACCAGTGAATTGTTTATTTATATAAACTCTCTTAAAGAGCTGATTCACTAAAGAATCAGACTTTTCATGGCTCTTGAGACAAGGACAGGGCATTTTATAAGAGCGCTTGTTTGATTGTCATCTCAGTTCTTAGGCTGTGAAGATGCATGTTACAGTGTGTTCTTTTTTTATGCTTCACGAAAGAAAAAAAAACATAAAAAGTTTGAAATCACAGTGAGTAGGCCTTAATTATGATAGAATATTCATTTTTGGATGAACTATGTTTTTAATTGACACCCTGAATTATTTTGAATCGTCTTTGATCATTAGCAGTGGGGTCTTTTTCTCTCTTGCTCTCTCTCACGCTCCCTGCAGAGGTCTCAGGAGACTCCGGGCATCGTGACTAGTGCTGCCAGTGTGTGTCTGAGCAGGAAAATGTGGGTTTGTCTGAAGTGTAAATAGGTGCCCAAAGACTTACATTCTTAAAGACAACTTCACAATCCACTAATGCAAACAGAGAAAGATCAGAGAGAATGTACACATAGGAAACCATAGAAAAACACTGCAGTATTACTCTTTGAAGTATCTTTTTGGGAACAAAAACTGTTTATTTTATCTAGTTTTTGTCTGCTCTGTGTAGTCAGGACTCCCAGTGCTTATGCAAAAATCAATGCGTTTTCATTTATAATATTTGTGCCTCTTTAATTTGTCTTTGTTTCGCAGGACAAAGATTTGGACTGTAAGTTGGAAGAGTTGAAAAGCACAAACCGGACGTTATCAGAGCCTCAGGTCTGCGAATGGCTCTGTCAGCTGCTGCTGGGAGTACATTACATACATCAGAGGTGAGCCGAGAACACTGCTCCTCTTTTTTGCAGTGAATAATTCATAACTGACCTATTTTCTATTTTTACATTCAAAATGAATTAAGTCTTTTATAGCTGGCCCTTACATTTAAGTTTGAACTTTACAAGACAAATATGCCCACAACGAAATAACACTTTCCTAAATACTTGCTTCTCGCAGCTTCTGTTACTATTGATTCTTGTTTGTCTTGCTTAAACAGGAGAATACTTCACAGAGATCTAAAAGCCAAAAATATATTTCTAAGGAAGAATATTGTTAAAATAGGTAAGCTCTGCTTCACAGCCCAAAGGATGCTTGATGTGTGTTTGATGTTCCGACGATGCTTTAAAAGGCGATTTTTAATGGCACCAAAAGCCCAAACACCTCCCATTTGATAAGATAGGCCATTTTTTATGACAGTTAAGAGGCTCATCTACAAGGAAACAAGATCATTTAAAAAAAGTGTGTGCCAGTCAGGTACCTCAGTTTTGATTGAACGCAAGAAAAGCCAGATGGGCATTGCTTTTGAACATTATTTTCAGTTGCAGTGCATTGATGGACACACAAAATTTCCTGTCATTCTTTTTGTTATAAACCTGTCAGCATAAAGTCACGTTTTGCTCATTTTAGTGTGGGATAATGGATTTGTAAATAATGGGTGTTAAATTCTTTTGTACAGCCAACTCACTTGAACACTAATCTGTGCATTTGTGTTGCTTCACGTCAGTTTGCTGCTTAGCCTGCCAGTGTTTGCTTCAAACTAATTCTCTGGTCACACTGTAAAATATGAAATGTTGAGGAGACTAATAATTTCATGTCAGCATTGTGCAAGATAGTTGTAAGTTGTAGCAAAAGTGTCTATAATGTCAGGTTTTACGTGATCAAAAAACAGTCATGATGCATTGAAATGGAGTCAACTTTAATTTGCACATTCACTAAATGTTAAATGTCACATTTGTCTAATAAATTTGTGTCACAGCAACCACAGATCTCTTGTTCGGCAGATGTTCAATTAGCAACACAGGAAGCATAGTCTTTATCATTACGTTTTAAATGACTGCTTAGCTCTGAAGGAAAAAACATTTTGCAAGGCTTTTGAGAAAACAACTTGCAGGCTAAAAATGTTTCTTTTCTTTTTTTTAATCAAGAAGACCCACATAGACTCTCTGCGTGTATGGTAACGCATAAACCTCAAGAGCTGTGACAGTTAAGCATATCACTGATGAATGCTGAACATTACACAACAAACTGTAATGACAAAACAACTGCAGAAAAATAAAACCGTAACAAAGGGGAACAATAATAATCTTGTAACAGTAAAAGTATAATTTATGCTTTAAAGCATGCTGGCAACTACTAAATTATTTACAAATCTGCAGCATTACTTATAAGGTTATAAGGCCATTATGAGATTTGTTAGTTAATTAAACACTAAAGAAAATGTAAGTTACCGCTGATAGAACTTTTTTAATTTTCTTCTTTTAAGGTGACTTCGGTGTATCCTGTTTGCTGATGGGGTCATGTGACCTGGCGACTACCTTCACAGGCACTCCATACTATATGAGCCCTGAAGCCCTCAGTCACCGAGGATATGACTCCAAATCCGACATCTGGTAAGAATAACTAAACCATTCAATCATTTCACTGCATCATTCATTTCATTAAATCATTGAATTATATTGTATTATACATTGCCCTTAATCAAATGTTTGGACACACTTCACTGAGTTTATGTTTTTTTGTGGTATTAAAAATCATTTAATCTAATTTTAAAGTATTATGCTTAATTCTCACAATTCTCATAATCTCTCAGTACGTTTCAATCTTGAATAAAACAATAATACTATTTGTTTTCATATTTTGCATTTAATTCAATGTGCACTTTGTATTATTATCTGTGAAATTTACTATGATTTTACTTTAGCAATTTTCCTAGCATTATTCAGTTCCTTAGAGTTATTTATTTATTTTGTTGTTGTTTCTTTAATGGATATTCTAGACTATGAAAGATGGAAACATCCAAACATTTGACTGGTGATGTATCGTCCAGCACTTTTAATTCTCATCAAGTAATTTGGAAAGTTATTCCCACATTGATTCAAAACTTATAATCCTTAAAAACAATCAATCATTATGCCTTATGCAAAATTGCAAGTAACGAGGTATTGTGTTTAATTGCTGTCGAATGGATGTCTTTAATTTGTGAGTTCTGGCAATCCATGAAAGCTCATTGCGTCAATGTTTATTTTTGTAATTTTAGCTAGAAATTTACTGAAAGATGCAATCAGGTGTAGTTGAAAGTGCAGGTGAAAAATGGCAAGCATAATTAGCATAAAATCTGATATCTCCAGTTGCTTATTGAGCTGTAACAATCTCTATCTGAGCTGTAAGTGTGTATGTGTACTAGAGTGGAATATAAATTCATGGCATGAGACTCCAAAGGCACCAAAGTGAGGTTCCCCCATTAAAGATCTTCACTAGACAGCCCCTTAACACCACCAGAGCTCTGTCCTCTCCTCCTCCTCCACTTACAGCATGTGCCCAGATAGATATATGAAGGGGGGGAAATGGGGAAACAAGATCCACTGGGAAACAGTGAGATAACAGCATATTAGTAAAGTAGAAAAACTGAGGGGGAAAAATGACCAGAAAACAATAAGATTGAATGAAGGAGAAAGAGAGAAGACAATCTCATTTGCCAAACGGCTACAGGCGCTAGCTGTTAACGTAAGGGTCATTCTTTTCCTCACGCAATCACCTCGTTGTGTATGTGCAACCGAGAGCTGAGGGTCTCTGTTCAGTCTCATAAAGCAGCCCATTGGGAATTGGACTCTTCACACTGTGGTCTTGAGTTTGTAAGAACACAAGCACCAAGCACACTGGAGGAAAGGGTTCACTGTGCTGCTTAACAGAGATAGAGAGCAGAAGGATGAGCTAAAACGGAGACACCCTCACGCAAATTATTATTCCTATTATTTCTCTCTTTTTATTGTTTATTTTTAAATAGGCCAATTATAATTATAATTCTCTAATTCTTACATTTATTTTACTATAATTCTTATTGCAAGATGTATTAGAGGGGTAATATTTTGCTTAAAAAAAACATTATTTTGTGTATTTGGTGTAATGCAATGTGTTTTTGCAGTATAAGGTATAAGGTGCAGTATAAGGTTTTACACATACTATACATGAATGCTAAATGGCCAGCTGTCCAGTGTGCTGTAGGAAATGTCACGCCCCTTACTATGCTATGACACCAAAACAATAAAACATATTACAAACGAGGCATTTGTTGCATACAGTGGGGACATAATTACTGATTATCATGATTTAGTACTGTCTTTTTTTGCTTCACGGGTAGCAGATTCTTAAAAACTTTTAATAAACTTGCTTAAAGGTTGTGAGTCAGAAGTGCCAGGCTGTCCTTGCAGAGTTGGAATTGCCTCACTATTCTCTGAGCACAGTCAGCATAGGCTGTTCTACAGGTTTAATGAATCAGTCCTCTGTAAATGCACTGCACAGACTGTTATATTTTGGTTGAACTGTTCTGGAACAACTTAACCACTGATTTCTGGTTATGTCCACTTTTAGAAGCATAAACAAAGTAGTTTCACTTTCACAACAACTCCTGATCATGGTGCCCACAGCAACATTTGAACGGAAATCATACATATTTTATTAGATGCAATTAAAACAAATGACCACACCTAATCCACTCCTAAACCTACCCTATAGTGCATATACATTTTATAAGCACATGCGTTCTCTGGGATTGAACTCATGATAGTAATCACCTGATATCATATCATATATCATATATCATATATCATCGTATAACAACGTGCGACCAACTGAGCTTAGAGAATAGATACGCAGTTGTTGTATACACTCTGATGGGTCGTATTTCAGGGATTTTCAGCATTTTCACATATACATTTGTGTGTATTTAACTGTTCAAGGCCTATAAAGCAGCAAAAATATGATATTCTCTGTGACAGGGGTCACCAAGTTCGGTCCTGGAAGGGCTGGTGTCCCTGCTGAGTTTAGATCAAACCCTAATTGAACACACCTGAAGCAGCTAATCAAGGTCCTACTAGGTATACTTGAAAATTCCAGGAAGGTGTGTTGAGGCAAGTTGGAGCTGAACTCTGCAGGACACCGGCCCTCCAGGATCAAGTTTGATGACCCCTGTTCTATGCGACTTCACATGCACAAAGTTCTCTTTCACATTTGATTGCTGTTCAACAGCTTAAAATCACTTGTTTTTAAACTAAAATGCTTAAAAATGCAAGTAAACATTAGGTTAGGTAGCAAAGAAACGTCACCTAAGCATGTAACCTCGATAGAGACAATAGTCCAAAATCTCTTCCAGTTAACAGATATCTACCGGTTAATCATGTCTAAATGTATATTGCCTACCCAAGTGTAAATAGATGATGACAGAATTGTAATTTTTCAATAGAGTATCCCTGGAGAATTTCTTCTCTATTTGTTCCCCTGGTGCAGGTCTTTAGGCTGTATCCTCTATGAAATGTGCTGTCTGGTGCATGCTTTTGAGGGGCAGAACTTCCTGGCTGTGGTGATGAAGATTATAGAGGGACCTACTCCATCCTTGCCAGAAACATACTCATGGCAGCTCAACTCTCTAATGCAAAGGTACCAGAAACAGATGCTGCCCTGCTCCAGGCACAAATTGTACCCATGTCAACCCACACCGCCAGACTATATCTGCCTGTCTGCCCGCTGTGGATGAGTAGATAGACACAAATCAATGGCTTGTTTGATTCCGATGTTTTTCAAAGCAGATTATGCAAAATCCAAGCAGGTTTAGAAGCATTCAGCTAGAACTATCAGCATTTCATGAGGTCTTAAACATAATTCTCTCTCTTTCTCTCTCTCTGTTCCTGTGGTGCCAGCATGTTAGAAAAGGATTCTTCATGCAGGATCTCGGCAGCAGATGCGCTGAGGAGCAGGTTCATCGAGGAGAGCTTGCAGGTGAGGAGGCTCCGTTAATCAGATCAGATGGACAGGAGGGCATCTGACCAGCTGTTCTGAGTATCTGCTTCAAAGGTTAATGGGACGGGCCATAATGCACCAGGAAGACTTTGATTGCTGGCCAAGCTCAATAGGTTTCTAAAAGTCTGTTATGCATACTCATCACATTATCGATTCGCCATCACATTTGACTCACCCGGTGCGTAACCTTTTCAGATTCTACTTTTGAAATGTCAGTGATTGGCATCGTTGCCGCTTGGTGATTGTATTGATTGTGGCTTGTCATAGTTGGCCTTGTTCCCTGGAATATATGAATTTTTATGTCTCTCTCAAACAATATATTAGTCTGTAAATGTATGAAAGTTCAAAACGTTTCCGCAAACATTTCTTTACCCTTTTTGGACAGGACAATTTTCTTTTAATTTTTCTTTCAAAGCTGTGTTTAGGAATAATCCTTAATGAATTCTCCCCTTAATTATAACATAATGCATAATTGCATCAAATACAGTATATAAGATGTAAACACTCAGATCACATGACCTCCTTAACGCCCACATCCAGCCAAGATGTCTTGTTAATAACTGCAACCCAAAGATCATGTAAAAATCTAATCTAATGACTACTTAACATCCTAAAGCTACTGTACATGTCATTAGTGTTCTTCATTACATAAAGAATTATGAAACCATCCCACTGTGAAAATATAATTGCACTATAGGCATCTTTATCATGGTGTGTACTCTTAATGGCTCTGTGCATTGATTTTTATTTTTTTATAGCCCTTGTTTAATGCATCTCAGTTACAATATCTGCAGTTATATCACCCTTTCATCCCTTGCAGACATATTGACTTGTTACTCGCATTTAGCAATATATTTCTGCCTTTGGAAACCCCCATCTGAATGCGTCTCTTCCACTGGCTATTACACCATCACCATCGCAGAAACATGTAATCAGAGAGGGAAAGGGCATCTAAATGACAACCCTGTACACAATACTCTCTGATGGCTTTTCCTTCCTCTGTTGTTGTGTACGGTTTCAAGTCTTTTTTCTCCATGTAATTTGCGCGTTACAAATGTCTCGTATTGTTCTTTAAATGTGCTTGTTACGGATTCTTCCCTGAGGATAATATCAGTCTTTTTCTCCCCCTTTTTCCTCTTTTGCTGTGAATCAAGAGTTCTGAGACAAGCAGGAGTCTGTGCAACAGTTTAAACTGATTGAAAACTAGCTTTGTTGCTGCTGTTTTGCTTCTTGTTTTCGCGTCTGCTCTCAAAACACTACCTTTTGCAAGGCCTCAGAGAAAAGCATTAACCGATTTTTTTTTTTGTCTCTTCTGTTATTTTTCTCACTGCAGAGCATGAAACACAGGTTTTTTAGCTTGACGCTGCGAGACAAATCTATGGGGGGTGAGAAAGACGCGTCGCAGATCCTGAGAGCGCTGTAAGTTGTGGATTTAGAGAGAGAGAGAGATATTTTACAGGCAGTCACACTTCTCTGTTCCTGCAGTGATGCTGTCAGCTGAGAGATGCATGACACTATCTACACCAGGGATTTCTGGGCTGTTTTTTTGTCATTTTCAAAGTGCCTTGTTGGGGGGAACCTAAAAATATGTATATAGCTCTGTTGCTGTGTACCCAGCATATGGAACATGTTAATCAGGTGGCAGGCTATGAGCAGCATACTTTCATTAATTCAGTCATCACTTTCCATGCTAATTAAAAACTTTGTCACAGCAGCATGTGCCAATCATAATTAGCTATGACCTAGTGAAAATCTATGCACTGTTAAAGTCAACAGTGCATAGTGAGATCTGCCAACTGCAGTTATTGGTTCTTGAGGCAAAAATTGGGTACACTACCATTACTAAGTATTTTTTTTTAATGCAGCAAGGAATCAAAAGTGCCAGTAAAACATTTATAATGTTAGAAGACTTTACTGTTTCACTTAAATGTTGAACCGATCATCAAAGAATCCTGACCAAAAAAAAAAAAAAAAAATAATAATAATATATATATATATATATATATATATATATATATATATATATATATATATATATATATATATATATTCTGAATACAAAAGTAATAAGTAACAGTTGTTTTTGGAGCTCAGCATATTAGAATTATTTCTGAAAGATCATGTGACACTGAAGAGTGGAGTAAGACTGTCTTTTACTTTCTTTTTGATCACATAAGTAGGCTTTGGTAAGCATAAGATACTCTTTTCACACATTATATTATATTAAAATAGTATTGATCTGTAATTAAAACATGGTTTCATAGGTAGTATGTGATACTGCACAACAAACTTTTTTATATTAATAAATGAATAAAATTCTATAGTGTGTTTGTGGTAAGAACATTTAAGTGATAATTTGCTTCATTTTTAAATTTAAATACTACTATTTTAAAAACAAATGGCAGTTAATGTTCGACATAATTTGTTTTACAGTAAAATTAGGGAGTTCCTTTATATATTCTTTTTTGCCTGTCTTCGTTGTGAGGCACAAAAGATATATGCATGAGGTTATATGCAGCCTTGATTTGAACTGAGAAATCTGACTGAACCTTTTGCTCATTAGCTCGTTCAAACACTATTCTAGTATGCTTGGTGTCCAAAGACTGCACACACAGCATCTGAAGCTGTCTCACACAAGTTCTCATGAATAACCTAATGATATATTTTTCCTTGTTTGGATTCTATTTTTTTTTGTTGGATTAAATCCTAACTTCAAATAAAACGGCCTATTTCTTTTGAGATTGTCATTAATTATAAATACACAACCAGTCAAAAATGTGGACACACATTCTCTTTTTCTTATTCCTTTTCCACATTTCCACAAAGTAATATATGCTGACTAATAAACCCCAATGCCAAATTCATGAACATCAACAACTTCATCACATCAGCTCTGATCACACAGTTCAAACAATGTCTGTAAAGCAAAGGAGTAGTCATTAGTCATTTCAATAAATGTAGTCCTTGAACCCCACAGGCAGAAGAAGGTACATCTGCAGACACTGCGGGAGAGATCAGAGGTGCAGAAAATGAGCCCGAGAGAACGCATGCGGCTCCGGAAACTCCAGGCAGCAGATGAGAAAGCAAGAAAGCTGAAGTGAGTGACGTTCTTGCGCTGACCGTGTCACACTGAATGTTAATCAATGTGACTCGCAGTTCATATTCCATAAAGTAAGCATGAGTGTCAAGGCTTTTCTGTTTTCACGGTGCAAGGATTTTTGGCAGCATGTTTCACGTCAGCTCTGATACTTTGCGTTGAGTAGCTGTCACACTCAAAAACAGACTGATGTATTATGCACATTATTATACTATTTTATTCTGTGATTATTTACCTCCCTCCTATTGTTTAAACCTGTATGACATTTAGTGTTCTACAGAACAGAAGATACTCTTTTGTAGATAAATCCATTTCGTCATCATGGCAAATTTGGAGAAATGTAGCATATCACTTACTCAGCATTGTACTCTCTACATGGAATGGGTGCCGTCAGAATGAGAGTCCAAACTGCTGAAAAAAACATTGCAATAATCTACAAGTAATCCACATGACTCCAGTCCATAAATTAATACCTCAAGCAGCTGCAAGCTGCATGTTTTGAAATAAACATCAATACGTTTTTATATATCCATAATGTTGCCTTCTCCAGTCTGAATTAGAAAAATATGTGCAGAAAGATTTGTTAGTGGATCATGATATCAGAGGCAACTCGGAAAGCTATATTATATAACATAGAGTGGTATTTGGCTAAAGACAAACTATTAAAGTTAAACATGTCTTGGTGATAGATTTGTTTCTTAAAAACAGCATTCTACTTTACAAGACATGGACAAGATGGACTGGAGACATGTGGATTAATTGGGGTGTATTGGAATGTCTTTATCAGCTGTTGTAACTTTTATTCACTCCAAAGGAATACACTGGTGAAAAAATTGATGTGATGCTACATTTCTTCAGATCCTATACACATGGTTTGTGTGAAGTCTAAACCTAAATACAAATTTTGTCTTACTCTAGGCAAATTGTGGAGGAAAAATATCAAGAAAACCACCTGCGCATGCAAGAGTACAAGTCCAAAAATTTCCAGAAAGTTAGTGTGGATGTTTTACAGGTATGTTTCTAATATTGCTCCCAGAATATTATAATAATTCCTTACAGTTTTTTTGGACAATCAAAGCACTTTACATTGTGTGGTGAGGATTTCCTCAACCACAACCATTATTATTATGCATAAGACATTTTAGTTTTTTTAGTGATAGACATATGACATACAGCAGTTGTTTTTTTATTTCTTTCCAAAGGTGACAACCGAAGAAACAGTTAACCAGACTCAAGCAATTCAGAGTGAGACGCCAGACAGAAACTCCAAGCTATCAGAAAGCATTTCTCAAAACTCTGATAAGATGTGCAAGTCTGTGTCAAAAGACCATGGTGAGTGGTATTTATAACTGAAGGTCAGATGGCTGACAAAATCCATAACCCAGGGTTAAAAGCATCGCTTAACCCTCTTTCAGAATTTTAAGAGTGAGACATTGCGTTTGTGAGGGTTAAAAAGTGCCACTGCTCTATTAAAACCGTAAGCAAGGGTTTAAGTGTGGCGTGAAAAGCCCTACAGTTAGAAAAGGGAGATTAATTAAACTTTCATAAAGTAGATTAATTAAATCATTTTGAAACCTAGCTCCCCTGGTGCGTTTCTCCTGCTTTTTAGAGTCTATCATGAAATGCATGTCTGATGAAATTCTACCCATCTCTTCCAAATCAGAAAGTTTAACTTTCCGTCAGAAATGACTTTCTCTTTTTCTACATCTTCATTAAAATTCATTGTGTGCTTGGCGCTCCAGTGCCTCTTTCTCCATGGTTTAACAAACAACAGATCCCAGAACAGAGCGAGGTACCATGAGTATTACACTGTGCTGTCAGACACACACACACACTAAAAGAGATTGGGGGTTGGGGGCAATATTCCATTGCAATTTGAAAGTCAAATGATTCCTAGAAGTTTTAATGATGTTTCATAGATTTATTAGAGCAGAAGTTGCCTGCCTTTTGAACAAATGATAAGGAATGTTAATGTTTTTAAAAATATGATGCCATTTTTAGAGGTATCCAGATCCCACATTTATCCAAATCAGGGACAACTTACTATAGTGTGTTTGAAGCTTATAATGACTACATGAGCTCCAATGTAAACAGATAGAAGAGGGCAAAACATTGGTAACACTTTATTTTAAGGTGTCATAGTACAGAGTAATTACCTAATTAGATACTTAGTAGTAGCCATTGTACTTACATGAAATAAAATGTACTTATCATCTAACTAAATTATGGAACAGGCTGTAATTACATTTTGTAATTATGTAGATGTAACAGGTAGCTACTGTTACACATATGTGTAACAGACCGAGTGTGCTACACAGCTACTTACACTTAAGTACAATCTTGAAACATTTCATTTTAAGCATTTTATGTAATATTCCGTAATTTTAATGTAATTAGAATATATTGTATTACATGCAATTAAACTGTGTGCTAATGGGTTAAGTCGAACAGGGGAGGCTAGATAAGGTGTGCAGTATAGATTCACACGAAGTAGACATAAGTACAATTTTGATACACTTTATTTAGCCGTGTACTTGAATTTATAACTATGTTGTATAAAGTCTGCAACACATATGTGACAAACTTTTGGTTACATAAGTAGCCGTGTAGAAGACTATAAGTGCAAACTATTTCATAACTTAGTTACATTGTTATATTTTGTTTTACGTAAGTACAACAGCTACTACTAAGTACTTATTTAGAAATTACTTTGTGCAATGGAAACTTTAAAATAAAGTGTTTCCAAACCACATTTTTCCATTCCATTTATATTCATTTCAATATTTATTCAGCAAGGATGCATTGAATCAAAATACAGTAAATATCTAATGTTACACTGTAAAAAAAAACTACCTCCCAACTCAAAACAGACTCGTTGCATTTAAATTGTTCCACTAAAATGACATTGGTTGTGTCCTAAACCTGAAAAACATTTTTGAAAACAGCTTAAACGTTATCTCAAGTCAAGTCAAGTCAAGTCAAGTCAAGTGGCTTTTATTGTCATTTCAACTACATATGGCTGTGCAGTACATAGTGAAATGAGACAACGTTTCTCCAGGACCCTTACAACACAATACAAAAGAACTCACATATTGAGCTAAGACAGTGCCTCAAAATAACAAATATAGGCTACATGTAGTTTGTCACTGGTAGCAGGTAGAAAATTGAAATAGAATGATTAAATGAGGTGAATTAACTAATAAATATCCATTTTGTTTCCAGTTCAAAATAAACATAGTAGCTTAAAATTCTTGCTTGTGTCTAAAATGAACTTGTAAATCAGTTACTGTAGGTGTCACTGTCTGTTGAGTAATTAGCAGATGGACAGTACGACAGATGCTTGGGGTTTCGGACACAGCCCTTAACACAAGTTGGATTAAAGTTAATATCCAACAATATCCATCCAAAAAATGACTCAGGAAAGTGAAGTTTGTTTTGGAAATAGTGCAGATAGCACTTGGTTAATATATTGTTATCTAATGCATTGACATTTAATTGTGTCCAAATATTTTTAAGGCCACTGTATATGATTACGTTCATGGTTTGTGTTTAGGTTGGCATATTTGTTTAAGATGACCTGTCATTTTCTGGTGCTCATTTGCATTAATCATATTGCTTAATAATACAATTGGCTTAAGTTAATATTTGTGTGGAGGCCGATAACCAGATTCTTGACATGTCTGTAATTTTGAGTTGGCTATGAATATGCGAGTCTGATCTGGCGTAATGCTGGTTTTCGGTGACTCATTCTTTTACCAGCGTCATTATATGCATCAAGGGAAAGATAAGTTATGGCCAAAACGCCTCCTTAATCTGGTTTTGGTATCACGATGATAAATCTCAGAGACGTGTTTTCAGGAAGTCCTGAGAGGTTATCTATCAGTTCCCTTCTCTAATCACTTTAGATTCCTCTGTAAATGAGATGTTTTAAACGAGTGGAGAGCCACAGCTGTGCTCTTAGACGACTCGGGGAGAATCCACACACGGTGTGATTTATCGATAGAGGACGCTGGGGGTGCAATTGCCGTAAATCTGAAATATTACTGTATTGTAAGTGGGAGCATTTGGGAAAGAGAAGTGTGTAGCAAAGCTTATGTGTAAGTGTGTGGATCTTTATTATTAAAAATTAAAGATGTGATGTATTGCTGCTGGGTTTGAAATTAATGGAGTTAAATCTCTTGTCCTTAAATTTAGCTAATGTATTTATTATTCAGCTTCCGTAAAACCTCATGATTTAAGTTCTCTCAAAGGCAAAAAAAAAACAAAACCAAAAACTCAGGGAATGAATAATGCATAATTAATGCTAAAATGTGCATGTTTTGGATCATTTTAGTTGGCATTTAGTTGCCGAGCAGAAACATTGAACAGGTTAACGCTGCTACATCACAAATAAAGATAAATGCTCTTCTGGGATGGAATTCAGACATTACTGCTCCTGTCATTTTGAAAGTTCATAGTTTCATATTAGCGTGTTATTCAGGGACCCAGGCGGCCCTTTCTGATGATCTTGTCGAGTTCTGGAAGTAAATAAACATACGGTGCGATTCTGCTCATGTCTGCAGTTAAACCATAATGACTACACTAGGGATTTCTGCGCCTTGGAAATATGCCTTTCAAATGATAAAACTGTCAGTAAGCACATTATGTGCAAATCTTGTCAGCGTAATTGTCTCCAGTCTATGACTGGCTCTCTTTTATTTGTATGCACACATCCGTACTGTTATTATTAATTAATACTGTACAGTAGAGTATACTGCATCAAATGAAATAATGCTTTAATAAAGCAATAAGCCACAAGAGGCTATGCATGTCAGTGTATTTACCAAGAATCTGTCTGTATGGATTGGTGCATTAATATAATAATAACATTTTGAACATTTGCAGCATTTTTAAAAAATGCAAGATTATAATTTATCTGGTAAAGGTTAGCTATAGGCACAGAATGTAAAGGGTCATTTGCTGGGGCACTATTAGGAAACCTTGACCTCAGGACTGGGACTCTAAAAGCTTTTAGTATTGACTAACAGAGCATAAAGTAAATGGCCAGAAAACAGCTAATGGTGGTTTAGTCGTTGTTAAATATCTTGGGGTGTCATTAGCATCGCTAATTAGAATCAATAAAAAAAAGTTAGGAATTGAGGGTTGTCTGAAAAATGCATGCTGTCATCCGTAGGACTTTTCATTTATCTCCATTTAAAACTCATCGATTCTAAAAGTAAAATAAGGATTTCATCTAAAATTGTTCTTGGATGGCACACAGTCATATGCTTTAGTACAATCTGAAATTGTATTAATAATATCTACTGCCAAATGATTTACAAAAGATTTTCATTTTGTGCCTTGTATCTTGTAAAATGGTACAATAAGTGGTAAGTCTAATATGTACATGCTACACAAAAACAATACTCTTTCAATATACACTATAGTGCATTATTTGACTGTAAAAACATATTGTGAAGCATTATTACAATTTAAAATAACTTTTCTATTTTCCAGTTTTTTTGTTGAGTTTTTGGCATCATTACTCCAGCCTTCAGTGTCATATGATCCTCCAGAAATCATTGTAATATGCTAATCTGGAGCTACTATTATCAATCAATTATCAATCAGTTGTGCTACTTAATAGTTTTGTGGAAAACTTTAGATAACCTCTACAACTTTTTTTCTTAGAATAGAAAGTTCAAAAGAACTACATTTATTTAAAATCTTTTGTAACGATGTAAAAGTCTTTACTGCCACTTTTGATAAATGCAGCTCTGCTGAATAAAAGTATTAAAAACCACTTTTAAATGATAGTGTATATAAAGAAATACAAACGTCTGCAATCCTTGGCAAAATTCACCTAAAGTTCTTTAAATATGTGCAGAAATACTCTGAGGCCACACTTTTTGTGATGACGTCTTTGTGCAAAACAGACAAAAGCAGAGTCAATGAGGCAAGACTGAGGCCTGAACAAATGATCATATGAAATGACTGAGCTGAATCACAGAAGCTTCCTGCACAGTGATGCAGTAGAATGCTCTTTCTGCTCTTTGTCATGACTAATCCTCTTTACTGGATAAAACAGTGCTGTAGTGTTGTAAATGTGATCCCGGGGCTCTTTTCTTTAATTGTAAATTGCAGGTTGTGCTTTCATATTGGGCTCAGCGATTTACTAGTTTAAACAAGACTGAAAAATAGAGCATGGTGTGGTAGGACATTAGCCTCTCAGGTTATTAGCTCACAACAAAAACATAACATAACATTTAAATTTAATTCCTGCGAGATAGTGCAGTTACATCTTTTTTATCAGCAGCCTCTCAACCTTGAACCTTGTTAATAAATTGCTTCTGTCCTTTTTGCACTTTGGTGGGATTTTTATCCCTGTAGTTGTTGGTCTTAAGGTGTCTGTTTGTGGGATGCACGTGTAAATGTATAGTGATAGTGAATAGATGGATATTGAATGGGAAATTCCTTTAGAGTAAAGTAACACCCTCCTCAATCTCTTTCCATCTCTCCTGCCATCTTTGTTTTTCCAGTTGTGAAAGTCCAGTCACTGACTAATACAATCAGAGGCATGGAACTGAGTAATCATCTTGGTCGCAGGCCCAGTGTGTGTGTGTGTGTGTGTGATAGAGGTTGTCAGTGTTCATTTGTTCACACGTGTTCGGTGTAGAGGTATTCTGTTGCTTTCTGGTTCAGAGATGAAACTGGCACAGGCTCATTCTCATTGTCTTAGTGTCATTGAGCAGAAAATGTGAAGTGTTAATGATAGAGGTTACCTGTTGAATCAAAACATTGCTCGACAGTTCACAGTATCTGTTAAATCTTTGCTATTTTTTTAATCGTTTCAGCAATCCCTGAGGATCCTCAGGCGGCGGAAGCATTTTACTCAGTAGATGAATTTGAGTCATGCTCGGAGGAAGATTCAGATGGAGAGGAAGACTCAGAGGATAATCTCCCCACAGACCCTTCCTGTCAGACATGTGGACAGGTGAGGAGAGATCCAGCGCCTGAGAGAAGCTCTTGTCAATCAGTTTATGTGACTGTGTGATATTCACATTTAATGAAGGTTTAACTATCTGTGCTGCCTCAATCTTGTACACACTGTAATTAGAGTTTTTGTTTCTGTCATTACAACAAAAAAGTTTAGAGACATTTAGAGTGTGAGATATGCACTTTTTTTCTTAAATCTATACATATTAGGTTAAAATATATTAGAAATGAATACTTTTATTCAGCAAGGATATATTACAATAAAGTGCCCTATTATGGATTTCTGTGGATACTTTTCATGCAGTGTGTAACACAGCTCTAAGTGAATGAAAGCATCCTGGAAAGTCTTAAATCTGAAAGTGCATAAAGTGTAGAAAGTTATTGTCTCTCAAAAGAAAGAGCCAATTCTAAATCATTGAAATGAGTCGTTTTTAAAATGAGTTCCAAATTGAAACATTAGCATACTGTCGCCCACATCTTGGTATTTTCAATTTGTTCTGAATAAAAGGCAGATTCATTCTTTAACAGATTGGGGCATTAATATCTCACAAATAATGCAATATGAAATCAACCAATCACCGGAAGAGTTTGGAAAAATAATTCCTTGAACGATTTGTCTTGAACCAAAATTCATAACCCTATAATAGGGGCACTTTAAAAACATTTATTCTGTTATCATTGTTTTAAAATGTTTTTTGCACTGCAACCATTTCAGTTAAACTAGGGTAGGCAGCATGTTTTTTAAACTGAAAAACATATAAATGGTGACCAATTACTTACACATTCCTTTATACATTCATACAGTATATATCTGGATATAAACTGCATCAACTAGCCATATGCTAATGCAATGTTTCCTTCCATCCTCAAGGACACTTTTGGTTTGATATTCCTCAAGTATCCTCTTTTCCCTTCCAGTATCTTTTTGAATTATTCACACACTAAACTCAAAGACACCCTCAAGTCTTAATAAGCCCTCATTGACAGGATCATCTGTTTAAGAAGCACGGAATAAGATGATTTCAGTCATATCTCACATGCAGTGGTTGTAGTTAATGTACAGGTAATATGATACCACTTGTCTGCGGCATTGTTGTCTGCATTATGCAAATTTATTTTGCCCATAGAGGGTTTCTCAGCAAAACTCAAACTCATTATTGCAGGTACTTTGTAGTGCTTGAGTTTTGTGGCACAACAGCAAACACATACGTTCAGTTCAGGTGTAAAAGAGCTAGGGGCTCATCTGGACTCCCAAGAGATCACAAACTACGCACCTCAGCACACTCTTAAAACGGCAATCCAATACCAAGCTTCTTCAGGATTCGATCAGGCCAGGCCAAGATAGATTAAAACTATTTGTCACCATTGAGAGGAAGGAAAGAAAAAAAACTGATGGTATAAGTATGAAACCAAAAGAGAGAGTGGAATAGACTTCTGCCCCAGTGGATATTTGATAATTAGCTGGCTCACAGTAAGAGTGGAGTGGCGACGTTTGTGCCGCCAGCCGTAGCCGGCTGAGATTCTTCAGAATTGCAGATAGAAGAATTGCATTTTGTAAATAGCAGAATAATACATTGCCGGTTCTTCTGCACCAGCATTTTTTTCTTTTCTCATTTCGATTCTTTGCATAGATGGCACTACTTGATACTCTTGAACTGCCCAAAGGCCTACCTTCTACCACAATACACCTGCCTCGTTCACAGTAAACTAGGTCCTGCTTCATGTGTTTCAAATGCAGTTTTATGTATATATTTGGATTGTTTTATGTCCAAGACCTTTAATATTAAAAAATAGTAGTATGAAATAAGTATTGCAATTTCAAAACTATAGAAGTCTAAAAGTGGAGTTAGAGATATTTCTAAATCATTTCCATATTTAGTTTGTAAAAATTAATTGTGCATAATTTTCAATGAAACTGTAATATAATATAATACATTTGTAAGTGCTTTTAGTGCATAATATATATGTGTATGCCTTTATTATGTAATATAAATACAAACACATGCATGCATATAGTTAAGAAAAATATATATGAAATATATTTATATAAACTGCATGAATATAAATATAGCAGAAGTAGGTTTTGTTGTATTTATAGGTGGTGAAAATTATCTTTTGATAGAAATGTTAATGATGATTTACAAAAACAAAAATGTGTGATAAATGAATATGAACATTTTTCTTCTTCATGAGTTATTAAAAATAGTAAGAGTGTGAATACATTTTAGAAGAGGTTATTTTCTGGAGTCCATAAAGGGAAAAAGTGCAGCTTATTATTTTGCTGATAGACCCTTAGCCCTGTTTCAGTCTGTCCTAGAGACTTTCATCTCAACATGGTGAATGTCTCAAGGGAGTATAAAACCCTTCATGTTGCCTTTATCATGGTGCTACATCCCCACTTCTGGTCATGTCATCATGTCAAATTGGAGAGCCATTGATCCGGAATGGCGTTTATTGGACCTTTATTTCAAGACCCCTGTGTGGCTGACATTAGAGAGTTGATCTAACAGGAGGCACCCTCTCAGCCCTATAATTTCCAATAATATTATGTCTTTGTATGTGGGCCAATGGGAACATATGGTATGTTTCAGACTGAACGTGTCCCATCTTGTGTGTCCTTGTGTGTGACAGGATAGTGACCTGGAGGTCATGATCAGACACATGGAGGATGTTCTGAATGGTGACTCGATTGGTGAGTATTAATATGATGTTATTTTCCCTGCCATTGCACACAGGAAACTTAAAACCAAAGCAAAAAATGCATAAAACAAAGACTAATCCATCAAATCTACTTTTTTCTTGGATGATCCCCACTGGTCCATTACCACTGTGAGATATATAGCATCTTTTTACAATAGTGACTGGCCAATTACACACGAGGTCAATGAACAGACAAAAACTGCTTTTTGAAGGTCACAGGCGTAAAAAAAAAAAAAAAAAAAAAAGACACATGAGAATCCTCATCTAGCTCCAGAATGAATGACCCATTTTCCAGTGTGACCCCTCTCTGTGTGATACAGAGGATTTTTTGCTTGTTCCTGATGACTCGGAGGTGAGAATGTCAGGAAGCCCGTTTGTCTGCCACTTGAAGCCATGGAGACATTGATTAGGCAATTCATATGAGGCTATTTACAGGCTCTGACCACATCTGATAAGTTCTGTGCATCGATAGAACTGGAGTATTTATGTCCAGCACTTAGTTTCTTTCCTGGTTTATTTTACCTTCTTAGGTTTCAAGTGCTTTATATAAACTGCCATTTTGGACCACATCAATCCCTGGCTATTTTTATTTTAATCTAGAATCTTACTTCATTTTAATGGGTTTTTTTTTTTCATTCTTTCACTATTTTTTTTTTATTTCTTATGAAACTTAAGATTTTTTTTTCTGTAAAGCACTTGGAATTACCACTGTGAAAATGTGCTATATACATTTTCTTTTCTTTTCTTTTCTTTTCTTTTCTTTTCTTTTCTTTTCTTTTCTTTTCTTTGTTGTTGCTCTAATCTATTCGCATCATATAGCACCTTTTAGGAATGATTTGGTTTGAAAAGCTTGTTTGTGCATTCCTTCTTCATCCTGCTTGGTATTGTTATCAAATGCAATGGCTTTCTATACATTTCTGAGTGTTTGTATATATCGGCTTGAGGTAGCATTTATTTGTGAGTGTGTTCATGCATGCTGATATTCTCAGTAGCTTTATTTCTCAGTAGCTTTTGTCAAAGTCTGTTATTCACGAAAGTCGGTAGGCAATTTGCTAAATCAGGCCGTATATTATAACATTACGTTATTGACCTGTAATGAAAATGTTACTCCTCACTTCTGAGCTCATCTCATCTGTAGAGTAAGATGAATGATAGCAGTACAATTCTAGACAGGTAATATCAGCCCAGGGTTGGTCTTTTGGCATTAGTAGAAGAAACTATTTTCTAACCTTATCTTCTTTCTTTTTTTCCCAACCACCTTGTCAATGCAAAGAGTGTCAGATTTACTCAGCCAAAAGAAAAAGAATAGATTGAAAGAAAAGAGAGAATTAATAGTTGCATTGAGTGTTAGTCATCTAATGATCATGCTGCTAAAAGACCAGCAGTGATATTATACACACAAACACATATTTGACGTACAGTCCCTGACACATGATTTCTGTGTCCCCTCATCACCTGGTGAAACACACACACACACAATCTGCTTTGGCTTGGTGAACCGTAACGCACATGTCACTGTGGCTGACAGCTCAGAAATGCTGCTTTCTGCTTGAGCTCCACTATCACATCTCTCACTTCATTCAAGGCTGGCCTGGATAAAAGTGAACGTTAACAAACCTTTTGCTTTATGTATGTAAAATATCTTCTTGCGCCCAGTTATCTTTTTTTATTCTCTGATAGCTGCAGTATGATGTCAATGAAAACTCTATACACTATTCTTTTAGATATTCAATATTCAATTAAACACCTACTTATAAACATGAGCTCATACATAACTCATAATAAAACATGAAAAGTATGTGCAGATAAATGCATTTATTGCACTGCACTGGATGCACTGTGTTAGTTGTTTGTGATTTTATTTTTATTATTATTAGCTTATTTTTCTGCATCTGTTATGTATATCTCTGTGTGAAAAACCAAATCAATAAGGCTGATTGCTTCAGATTCAGACCCCTTGTTAGAAACCCCAAGTCAATCTTTTTAATATGTACATACATTACTGTTAAAAAAGGTGATATTTTTGAGGATGTCTCTTATGCATTTATTTGATCAATATAACTAATAAAACCGTAGTATTATGAAATATTATTTAAAACATATAATATTTTTTTCTATTTAAATGTTATTTAAATTTTAATGTATTAATGCAATGGCAAATCTGAATTATTAGCAGCCATAACTCCAGTCTTCTGATTCATCTGATTGATCTGAAATCATTTTAATATGCTGATTTGCTCCTCAAGAAACTGCTTACATTTTTGTACTTATTTATTTGATGAATAGTAAGTATTTTAATGGAAAGTTAAATGTAAGCATTTACAGTTTTGTTTCTTGTAAAATTTTTATTTATTTATTTACATACAGTGTAAATGCAGTCATGTGTAGCAGCTATTTATATTAGTTTTCAAATTTCAAGTATTTTGACGCAAAATCATAACAAATAAATTCAAATCAGTCAAACCTATTATCTGACACTGTATATGCACTTCCTTTGTGTTTCAGTATCTGATGCGGAGGAACAGAAGCCTCAGCTGGGTTCTCTGGGAGTGAATAGCATCAATACCTCCATGGCTGAGGGCAGAATACAGCGCATGAGAGAGTGAGTGTGTCATCCTTGACCTATTCACAACCATCACCTCTTTAAGAGTTTCTAACACACCCCAGGCAACTCACAATGGGTCTTATTCACTGATAATTGCGCTTACTTGGAACCATTTTATGGGCATTCCACATCCTTCTATCCTATAGCTTTGTTGATTTTATGAAGTTTCTCTTGGTTTCTATACGGTGTAAAGTGTCTCCCAACAAAAAAGTCTAAGCAGTGCTGACCCGTTCCAAGCAGACATTTTGCTTTACCAGCTCCATTAAAAACCAGGTCACTTCTGATATAACCCACCTTCCACTGCAATCAGCATATTGTCTGTTGTTCTGTATTTGCGCCTGCTTTTCTTGATCATGAAGCTAAACCCATCCTGCCACTCTTCAATCCCCAAAGCCCGGGTCTGATCTTCACAGGGCCAGACAGATGTGTGGCTCACAGCTAAAACCAGCATGAGCCTGACAGTGAACTCTCTAATGATTTTTCAGAAATAGTACTAAAACTGCATCAGCAGGCCACAAACATGAGAAAAGGGGCTTCGGTGCTAATTAGCATGCAAAAATGTCATCAAGGCTGTAGCACTATTTTAGAAATGATCATTTAGCACTTTAATGGCTTTGTCATTTCCTTTTGTTTCAATTTTCTTTCGTATTACTTTGAATTGCAATGGCAGGTTCTAGTACACATTTCCTTTTTTTATATATCACTGTTCCATGTGTGATTCAATTTAAGCATTATATGAGTATAGTATGAACATTATATGAATTCAAGATTAAATTTAGGGGCCTCTGGACAGCATTTTCAAACATGAACAAATGTCTGAAAGCAATAAAATTTATATTTATTGTTTTTTTTGTACACTTACATATATATAATTATTTGCGGCTGCTGTGTTTGTAACCCAATAATCTTGGTGACTCCTCCCTGTGGAGTGTTTATCTAGGTGCATTTTAATATGAGGTTCTGCTTGGATTGTCATTTATGATGCATATAGCTAATTTATTATTTTTCAGGTTATTGTGCACAGATGCTTTCCTTAGGAGATTATCTTATGTCATTTTTTGTTTACCGTCAGCTTCTTTTCTCATTTCCTAGGTTGTTTATACACATCTTTCTCTCCACAGAGATAATTCTCTTCACTATCTGTTTTATCTGTGCAAGAGCAACAAAGTATTCCCTGCAAACGTCAGGTTTCTTTAGAGAGAAATCTATACTTTAGCAATGATGAACTAACCTAATCAAAAGTAAAAGGAAAGACATTTACAGTGTTAGAAAATTTCAATACGTTCTGTTCCTTTAAACTTTTTTTATCAAATAAAGCAGAAAAATGTTTTCAGCATTTATATTGTTAAGAAATGCTTCTTGAAGGCTGAATATTATTAGACTGAATTCTGAAGGGTCATGTGACACCTAAGACTGGAGTAATGGCTGCTGAAAATTAAGCTTTTCATAACAGAAATAAATAACATTTTAAAATGCATTAAAATAGAGAATATTTATTTTGAATTGTAATAATATTTCCAAAATATTTCAGGCTGCAAATAAATGCAGTCTTGGTGATCATAAGACGAAATGTAAACGTATAACCGAACTTTTGAATGGTTGTGTATTTTCTTTAGCAAAAATAAAATGATGTTGTACAGTGAGAAATATTTAAAAACAGTTTTCTGGAAAATACTTTTTCATATGCCTAGACAGCATTATTGTTTCTATGGCTGTCACTGGAATAAAATACCTTTTTTGATATTATTATAATCTGTATTGTATCGCACCATTCTCCATATAAGCTTGGTAGAGTCCTCTGTCTTCCTTTCAGCGTGACTGCAGAACCTTTCCTGACGGCAGGCCAGGCCTGTGCTCCCCTACTGAGTGTGGGTTGAAGATATTAATAACAGAAGCGCTCTTCCTGTGAGGGCAGGAATTAGAGGCTGTCAGCTCCCTCTCTGCACGTCTCATAAGAGCGTAAAGATGAGGAGGAGGGAGGAGGAGAGCACAGGTAGCAATTTACAACAGCTGCATTCTCCCTACACAGCCTCTCGTCAGCTGTGCGGTGACTCTACGGTCTTGTTCTTCCAGATGCAGCTCCTCTCAGCTCCTATTTGTTTCATTGGGAGTGAATGCGTTCTCAGGTATATGCAGGTGCAGGCAGATTCTAGTGCTGAACAAGTCAAATTCTCTTACTTTGTAAGGTTTATTCAGTTGAGTCACTTTTCAACTGAAAGAACTTTGTAGCAAAATAATTTTAGAATGTTTTTTTTTATTATTATTTTTATATTTTGAATTTGTTTGTTTTAAAGAACATTCAAAAGATTGTTAAAGAATGCAGAAAGGTAAATTTACCACAATTTTGAGTAAAGATTTTAGAATTTACTCTCAATGATAAATTAATAAACTGTTGAAATTGGGCAACATGTTTACTTGCCACTTAGGGAGGTTAGAAAATAAGGGGAGAAAGATGTACACCAAATCTAAATGTAAATGTGTATTTTTCATAAATATTTTTAATCTGGTAATATTGGAAAGGTTTGTAAATCTTATCTATCTAACAAAAGCTATGCTGTATCATGAATAAGCATCACTGCCTCAAATACCTTATTGCTTTTATAAAACGTTTACCACACAATAAAATAAACATTTTACAACTAAAAATATGTGTGTGTATATAAACATTTTTATTTATTTATTTACATTTGATAGTTAACAGAAAAACATTTCTAGTTTTTCAATTTATATTTTATTTCATTTAACGAAAACCATAATTTTACCTAATTTTACTTTTAATTAAAAAAAAAATCATACAACATATCAAAAGTGCCCCTCACTAAAGAATCTGAAGCTAAACTTCAGTTGCTCATCCTACCTTGTCCAAGGACACATGATACGGGGTCACCAGCATCATCAGATGTCATCAGACTAACTATTAGCCTGTCACAGCATGTGTGATTAATTTCATTTCTGTAAATTTTCATGTCAAAATCTTGACCTCGAAAGCAAAGGATGCTTTTAATAACATTCTATTCTAATGCCTCTTACAGTTGCATGCCTGTATCAACTCATTTTTATTTTTTATTTTTTGGTAGAAATTCTCTAAAAGCCTCTTTTCAAACGCAAGATTTGAACCCACGCCCCATGTGAAGACCAGCATGCTCTTCCTCTGAGAAGAATGAATCTCCTTGAGTCAGCCCTTCTGACAGTAAAAACTCTTTCATTGTCCTCTTTATATTCCGCTACATTATACAGTATGTGCATTTGGGCTATATCTCGAGGACAGCTCTCAAGGGCATATCTGAAAACAAAAGATGATGCTGTTTGATGCGATCGTTTGATGACGATATCGCTCCTTCACCAAGCTCATCCGCGCATGACGGGTTCACGAGTTCTCTCAAACTTGTTAACGTTCTGTTGATCGTTATGTAGGACTTCTTTTGTTGACTGCAGCTCATTAATCCTCTGAAAATAGCTGATCAAAGCTGCGGTAGGAAGCGTACATTCACTGAGATATCGGCCCTCTTTTATCAGAGCGGTACCGTTGAGAAATGTCTGAGCTGTCGAAGTAACGGCCCAGAGCAGTAGATGCTTGTAAGTCATTACGCTTTTGTTGTTTAGGAGGTTCCCAGGGTTTTGGGAGCTCTCTGTAGAAGGATGGCGAGTGGTGATTGCAAGAGGAAAGAGCCTGGAGTTGGCCAGGAAGTGGAGGGGCGGGTGGAGAGCTGTGTTTATCATGCTGGGAGTGGGGGCTGATTGCAGCTCAGCCTTGATTACCACCACTAATCAGCTGGAAATGGACTGCGTGTGTGTATATAGGTGGGCTTATGTGTGTGTGTTAGCAAGTTTGTCAACTTAGACGGGAACGCCTCTCTTATATGAAAGCACTGACTGAAATTGACTTAGAGACAACAGCGTTGAAGAGGGCTGGTCGTTGCGATCTCAGAGGTCTCTCAGTTATAATTGACTTTATTCCTGGCTTCCTGACAAATTCGTGAGTCATAATAACAGAGCAGCCTGATTGCTTTCGTTTACATTGTCTTAAACTTTAGAACTAGCGTGATTTAGCTTTGTCCTTCCTAAAAAAAGGACGTTTATAATGCATCTCGATTGATTGACTCATGAACAAACATATTATTTCCACAAAGATTTTTGGTCCTTTTTTACCCCAGAGTTTTAAGAGTTTGACAGTAACATTGAGCATAGACTGTTATTTGTCAAAATCAATAACAAATCGTTTTAATGCTGGTAATCATATCCCTAATCTAGCAATCATATCCCAGTGGAAAAGAAATTGATAGTGCAAAATATTTTTATAAATATATATAGAGAGAGATATTTTTTAAATACGTTTATAGTTGGAAAAAGGTCCGTTCCTTTATTGGGATATACATTAGATATATAATACAGTTGATCGCTTTTTCCACATAAACGTTACACTTTGGAAGACAATACATTTTTTGTGCTCTCAAATGATTATTGATCATGATTAATTGCCTCCAAAATCAAAGTTTTTGATGTGTGTGTTTATTTATTATGTGTATATAAATACAAACGCAAACACATGCAAGTATATATTTAAGAAAGATGTTTTTTATATTTAATATATTTATACATAATATAAAATATAAGAATATAAATGTATAGACGTTAATATTTTCAAAATTTATACTGTATGTGTGTATTTATACATAATAAATTTATTTAGTACGCATAGATAATTAATCCAAATTTTAATTTGGATACGATTTTCAAAAATGTTCTAAGCTGGAAATCATATTAGAATGATTTCTAATGAATCTTGTCATGCTAAAGACTTGAGTAAAGATCACAGGAATAAACTACATTTTAATATACATTAATATGTAACGAATACATATGATAATATATAATAAAATATTTTAAATAATAATACATGTATTAAAATAGAAAATTATTTAAGTTTGTAATATTTTTACATTTTTATTTTCAAGTTTGCTATTAATTAAAAGCATGTTCATGACATTGCCATAACCTTCTCACGATGGGCCACTTTCACATCACTGAAAGCATATTCCATGCAGTTCATAAAATCAAATAATTTGCTCTTTCCGTTTCACCGTGCTGGAGTGCTCAAACTTCCAGAGTCACAGTCAAACTCCAGGAAAGCGTGGAAAGAAGGAGACAGCAATTACCTCACGCTGAAGTGGGCAGGGGTGGGGGCACAATCGATTTAATCCCAGACCGCATACGCTCCCCATTACTGCTGAGGATGGAGCAGGCTGGAGGATTGCGCTCACTGAAGCTGGAGCTGATGCCACCGCAGCCCTGCCATTCCTCAGCATCAGCAGCTGTCTGCTGCTCATCAGGCCTGACACCTGTAAGATATGACTGCTGTCTGCCTCGAGGCATAACTTTCCTGTTGACAGTCGACACTCTCAGGTGACCTGTTATATCTTGTTAAGACAGCAATAACAGAACTAATGAGAAGTAGTGACAACAGGTATCCTACCGGAAAACACTGCGGATGCTTGTGTAATGGCTTTAGTTTGGCAAAGTTAAAGTGGAGGAGCAGTCTATGAAATGGATGTTTTACCAGTTTATAGTGTTTAAAATCAATCTGTGCGCTACACTGAACATTATATGAATATGTTTTTATTGTAATATGGTTCAATTGTGTTTAATTTTATGCTTCTATGGAAATACAAGACTGCTGCAAAAGAAACTAATATTTCTAAAAATCACAAATGTTTCATTTGATCAGCTGTTTGCTGTATAAAATCGCTTAAAAAGGATTGGCCTTTCATCGCCCCTTTGACAAACATAAATAACAGATGTGGGAAAAAAGAGATTACGTCATGAAGATTTATGGATATTTTTTGTTACTTCAAAAATAAATGTTGTTAAATAGTCATTTACTTTGTTGTTTCAGTATATATATATATATATATATATATATATATATATATATATATATATATATATATATATATATATATATATATTCTTTAGGTTTTTATCCATTTAATTTTTCAAACTTCAAATATCAATTTTAAATGATATTACATTTATATATTTGATTATATTTACATTTATATTTTTCTATTTTATTTCAAATTAATTTCAATGAACAAACATTAACTGCAGCAGTTAATTGCAATTAACCATTTTTAAATAATTCTAGATAGCTGAACTGTCATTAAGACATTTGTTTATTTTGTCAAATGGCCTCCAAATCCAAACTAGACTCTAACTGAAGTAATGAAATATTCCAGACTCTATCAGCTCATCATCGCTAAATCTACTATTCACATGCTAATTAGCATTTCTCTAACTCCATGTCACTGTCTCTCTGTAATGACTCCATTGGTCCTTTTTCGCTCGTGGCTCTAGGTTTTTGTCTTTTTACAAGTCTGACTCGGGCACGGATGATTTATGTCATAACCAGGCCCACCCAGAATCAGCAGCAATGACATTAATTGACGTTGTTCCTCTCTAAAGGCTTTCATTTAACTGGGAAGACTGGAAGGCCACTGGATGGTGGATGTGACGATTTGCTTTAATTAAGGCACAAAAGCACCAACGAGGTTTGAGATGAATTTAGGACGTCGATTTCACCACCACAATCAGTAAAGAAGTGTACATATTCTTTTTGATTAAATATGATTCTCTCATATAACTGCTTCTATTCATCAAGAGATACGTGAAAATGGACTAATCAAGAACTGCAAAAATGACTCACAAATGTAATTTTGGCCATTTCCCACCTTTTAATGATGCATATCTTTCAGCACTTCCTCCTTTTATATTTAACAGTGTGGCCCCTCTAACTGCTTCTGTTTTCCTCTCAATCACATCTCTCCAAAGTGATCTTGTATTAGACAGTGCAGTTTTAATCATCTTTCCCTAGTCATTCTTGTACAATCAATTCACAATCATAATGTTGACCTTTCTGCCCTGTTTTGCTGAGTTGTACATATAAAGTTGTTTTTATAATTTCACTCATGCCCTTGACTGCCAAGTTAAGCAAAACTTTGGGCAAAAGAAAATGCTCTCAAACTATCAATAAAACTGTCAACAGGGGGTGTTTTTTCCATTAAAATATTTTTATCTATCATAAGAAGTGACTGTGTGTTTTGATACAGATAAAAATGAAAAATTGAAAGTCACAGTTTTCGTCTAGGGTTTATTTTTTCTTCTTATGAGCACAAGGAGAAACATTTAAAAGAGTACTGTGGGCATTACACAGTTTGAGTTGACTTGTTTTCATAAAGTATGTTGATTTAGAGGCCAGGCCAAAATATTACCAAAATTGTTATTTTATTTTTCCATATTCTCTTTGAGTGGTAGGTGGTGTTTCTTGTTTGAAAAAATTCAATGGGGTCCAAATGTCTGAGACAACTAGCTTCTATTTGAATACGTTTCATTATAAATGATAAATGATTCGTAAATGCATGAAATGGAAGCATTTATGTTATAATTGTACACAGTCTCTTAATAGCAGTTTTTTAATAATAATAATTTCTGTGTAAAAAATATTTTTAGTGCACATACCAAACTTTTAAAGCTACAGTGGGTTCATCGATTTAAACTAAAGATTTTAATGTGACGGTATCATAATTTTATGTGTTATGCCCTTTGGTTGCTTGTCTCAAAACACAAACACACATAATTTTTTTCTTTGCATATGCACAGATGAATCATAAAGAATAAAAGAGATTTATTTTATTACATTTTTGTGGAGGTGGTTAAAAACCAAAATCACCATCACAGTTCTTTATATTGTCAGAAAACTGAGGTTTATGATTTAAGTATTTTTTTTTTACAAAGGTACCAAAATCAAAAGTGATACCATGTAATAATTTGTTTAAAATTGTTAGTGCAAGGCCTTAATGGCTAAAGATGCTACTTCTGTAGTTCTGTATACACATGGACTGACACAAAAGAAAGGCACTATATCTTCTGGACCCCTTGTGTTTCTTTTAATTGGCTTTTAAGGGTGATATTGTTCATCTCTTCCAGCTGTCTCTTTTCATTCCTTGTTCTTTCTACATCCTGTAACCGATGGCATTGCTTTGACTTTAGGCTACTGAGTGAAGCAAACCCAAACCTTGTAAGTTTAAACCCTCTCAGATGACATGGCGGCAGAAACCTCTGAGCTATAGAGCAGCCAGCAATCCATCATTCGCTTTTTTACACTTTCAGTCGCAAATGTTACATCGCCCAGTACAATGAAGTACCCTGTCTTGGAAAGTCCAAATCAATTTAGTTCCCTAGACAAGAGATTCCATAGCTTATAAGAATGACATTTATTAATTTCTGATATACCCAGATGGAGCTAATTACTTTTTCTTCTGTTATCTGACCTTCACCGTTGAGTTCGTTTGGACCATTACTACTATACTGTCTCATCTATCTCTAGACCGTCAATTTTTGAGAAAGAAATGGAAATATCCATCCTGGTCAACACTTACATCAAGTCATAATTCATTGAGATATCTCGCTGTCTCACACTAAATGGACATATTCACAAAAGCAGTACTTATTTTTAAAACTCTGTTCGAAGGGAAAGACGTTCTATTTTTGGTCTGTAAGCTGTGGACGTATTTTACATTATGCATGTTGTGTGTAAGATTCTGCTCTTGCTGAGGGGTCCAAAGGTGCTGATAGAGATGACATTGAGAAGAGGACGTGATTCACGGTGCCTGATCACATACCCGACACCTGTCAGGGGGGGTGTTTTTTACGGGAGGTCCCGCTTGGATGCATTGCGAGAACGAATGCTGTGGGATACATTTAGAACAAGAACTTCATAAATCACCTTGCATTCGGGTTTTGCGACTTTTGCAGTCCTTCATGAATGCGAACCGGATTACCTTAACTATAATTTAAATTTGGACTTTTAGGACGGTGTGCCAGAAGCTAGGAGAGGAGGTGTTTCTGAAGGTCTATGACTGTCTGAAGCAGGCCCGACAGAAGCAGGAGAGTGAGGAGAACATCAGACAGGCTCTGATCCAGCTGGTGGAGAGGCCCGATGATTGCTTTGAAGTAGATCAACTCTTTATTATGAAGAGCTGCTCTCGGCGGCACAGGAGAACACCGTAAGATAACTATAAAGCACACACACACCTACTCACATGTTGTCGGTCAACAACTATATAGATCAGCTTATGCACTTTTAAGATCTACCTGTGATGCAACTTCATATTGTAAGAGCACAAATACTTTGTTAGGGTTGTGCTTAATTTTAGGAATTTTACTGAGCAGCAATTCAACTTCACACAACAGAAAATGTATCCAACTCAAGTTTTGTTGTTAAACATAATATTATAATATTAAATTAAATAAAAATACATCAAAAGTAAAAAAAAAAAAAAAAATTATATATAGTATTTTTAATAATATAAATATATACATACACACACAAACACACACACACACACACACACACACACACACATATATATATATATATATATATATATATATATATATATATATATATTTACATTTTGAACCACAGAATTTGAATCGCAGCATCAATGCTGTACCTTTTTTCTTGAAACATTTTAATATCAAATGATGAATATTTCATATTAAATAATATTTCCACTGTCTTCCTTTAAAAATATGCACTTCAATGTCAGTTATAAAATATAAATGAAACATGAGTCATTTCCATAAAAAAGGAAATGTATTCATATGTTTGTGTTTTAATGTTAAAAATATATTAACATATGGAAATGTATTCATATGTTGTGTGTTTGTGGGTAGATTACATTGGAAATAGTTCAAAGGAATGTAAAATGCATTATTAAAAACTATGTTTCTCTTAAACTTAAATTCTTAAACAATTCTCTGTTCTGCTTGATAAATAAGTTCAGTTTCTGGATTCAGTTAGAATTTTTCATTCAATTCTCATTGCACACAACTTTGTGATGCGAGGTGCATTCAAGTCATATTTCATAAAATTCATATTCTTGCAAATATAAACTAAGAAAAATGTTAAATGCTATTTTATTTTATTTGCTTTATTTTATTTTTGACTTTTGAAGGACCTGTAACTAGTTCATTGCTCGGTTCTTCCAGGTTTGAAAGAACTGCACTGCACTGACAAATTGCATTTTTCATTGTTTTCTAAAACCCCTGGTGTTTTATGATTACAGTTATTAATCGACCTGTTTTGAGGTGCCTGTTCACCAAAATTGGCTGATTTCTCACAGCTCGAAGTTAGTGAGCTGAGTAAAAGGCAACGGTATAAGATCAATAGCAGAAAACACTGAGGCACAGAGACTCTAGCGCTCAGTCAGCCTTCTCCATTGTTCTGTTCTTATCTCTGAAGCAAACCGAGACATTCATTAAACTTATCGACTTTTCCATGACGTGAATGTTAGAATGTTGTTGTTATTTCCCCATTAAAGATAATCCAAAAGATGGCTTTAATAATCTTGCCAACTCAACTGCACATATTGTACCAAGATGGAGTGCTCTTCGCAATACCATCCTTGATTTCATCAGATAATGTATTTGTTTTTACAGCTGTTTGTCTTAGTGATGGATTACTAGTACCGCTTACTAGTAATGCTGTTTGTGACACTGTTAGTATGAAAGACTATGAAGGTTGAGGCGAAGAGAGATTTGGAGAAACTTAGCTTTACATGACTTGTCACCAATGGGATCCTCTGGAGTGAATGGGTCTAAACAGATAAAATATCACAATAATACACTCTACATGACTTCAACGTATTAATTAACACCTGGTGAAATAAAAAAGCATAAGCACACAGATTTTCACTTCACAGCATGTTATTTGATGCATTGGAGTCGTGTGGATTACTTTTGTACTGTTTTTATCAGCTTTTTGGACATTTATTCTGACGGCACCCATTCACTGCAGGGGATCCAATGGGAGGGGAAGTGATGTTTCTGCCAATTAGCATTTTGGGATACCAACGCTGTAAAAATATTTGTAAATTTAACTGTGAAATGTTGTAAAATGCTAAGGACAAAAACAAAAATATGTTAACAGTAAAAGTTCTAACCAGACATTTCATGCAGTTTTACGGTAAAATTATCTTCATGTCATTCTTCAGCTTTTACATTTTACATTTTCTTGTTTGTAAATGACAGTTTAATACCGTAAATGTACAGTTTTTGACTGCCAAAATGTTTTTGTAAAAACTACAGATTTGTATGAAGTATGAAGCAGAGTTTCACGCATTTTAGCGCACTCAAGTTCATAGCTGTGCTTGTTATCTCTCAGGTCCACTTTATAAACGGGCGTTCCAGTGTGCCGTCAAATCTTAACCACATACTATACTGTGATCACTTTTCCACATGTCAGAAAACAGAAAGCTTTCACTGCTGTGAGCTTCAGAGAGCTTCGATAGCCAAGAGTCTGTTGTTTTGTTTGTTGTGGTCCTATCAGAGCTGTCTCATTATCAGAACTGTGTTATCAGACACCTTATCATGTTCTGCTTTACTGATATGTCTTGACTGGGGAGAGCCGGAGTATTGTTGGTGATGATGACAGATGTCACAAGGGATTAAGCTGTTTGTGCTTCCTCCAGTCAAACAAGGAGAAAAAGATGTCTATGAAATGGATGAAGTGATTGACTGGAAAAGAAGCGGTGAGTTTAGTTTTGACAGGGGATGGTGTATGACAGGGATTGACGGCTGTATTTACTAACACATGTGACTCGCGAATCATCTTGTTCAGACGGCAAACGGCTTTCCTTGAGTATCTCAATATGAAGACCCTTATGTCTCCAGAATAATGCCTGTAGCCAAAATGATTGTGCAATGTTGTAAATAGCAAAGGTGCTGGCTTCCATTGCACCAGAAAGCGATTACAAAACGTTCTTTCACTCGTTGGTAGCTGATTACAACAGTAACTTTATCATAGCCAACTATGATTCAAGAACATGTCCTATTTGCATTCAGCTAAAACGCTAGCAATCACAATGAAAGATGCGTGACAGAATCAGAGAGGAACATTGATCTTGAGAAACATTTTATGGCGAAGTGTTGTCATTTCCTTTCAGTTTGCTTCAAATGATTGAGCAATCATAAAGCTACTCACAAAAAGATGGAAAACCTGTAAGTGACGTTTTTTATGTTTTTCAATGTCTCTTCTAAGTGCACTACAAAACAGTAATATTGTGAAATTATCACAATTTAAAATAAGCCTTTTCTATTTTAATATATTTAGAAAATTCATTTATTCCTCTGATGGCAAAGCTGATTTTTCAGCCACACGATACTTTAGAAATCATTCCAATATTTCTAATATTGCCTATTTCTTATTGCAAATTTGATCTTTTTATTTTGCATGATTTCATTGATGAATAGCAAGTTTGTTTAAAATGGAAAACCTTTTTAGCATTATCAATGTCTTTACCGTCACTTTTGATCAATGTAATGCGTCCTTGCTAAATAAAAGAATTAATTTCTTAAAATAATACTACTTTTAAATGGTAGTGTAGATAGTGTTCATCATAGTGTGAACTGGTTATTCAGATAACAGTAGAATTGAGATTAGTAATTACCTAAATATTTCAGCTCGCATTGTTAGTTGTAAAAGACATGCTCATAAAATAGCAAAATAATAATAAAATGGAGAATAACTGTTTTTAGATTTAGGTTTTCAATAAAATTGCAAATGTAACCTTGTCTCGAAAAATTTCAACCAACTTCCATTAAAGTGTTCTTTCTCTTATGGTTCAGCATTAAACAGATCACTTCAGTGGGTTGCTTTGTTCAAGCAGTTCATGTAAATGAACCAGTTTACGTGAACTGAATATATGTTGCACAAGTAGCCAGTATTGTAATAAGCTCCTTTAGTTAGCTTGATTTTAGCTTAACTACTGTAAATCACGATTAGTATGTAGTTTGGCAAGGTACAATTAAAATGGTTTTCCCAACTCTGGCTCCTACCGACCACATACTGTACAAACATGCTCATGAGAAACTCCTTGATAGCACACAACCATTGGGTCTTGTGATCTATAATTGTTGCAACTCTGTAAACACCCCTGTATTTGCACAGAGCGCTGTATTGACCTCAGAATTACAGTGATCACTTACGGAGGTCTCAGCATTTCGAAGGCCTCAGCATTTCGAGACATAATTAGACGTGAGGATAATAAGCACCTTTTTGCCTCCTGCTGTCCTTGGCTCTTCTGGCCATGATCAGACCTCAGCGGGAACAAATGGAGGAGCAGTTAATGGGCAGAGGGAATGAATGGGAATCTTTAGCCCCTGGACCACAAAAATGAGCATGCTGTATACTGATTGCATTTTTATGCAGTGGAGAAGATGTCAGTTATCTTTTTTTTTTCTCAAGTTTTGCCGCTAGAGGTTGCTTATTAAAAACAATAACAAAGATTTGATGCACAGTGATGGAGTCTGGAATCACGGGAGTTATTGTGTTCAACTATACTCATCTTTTTAACATCATTTTGCTTTATGTTATTTTTGGCAACATAACCCGCAGCAAACGATAATGAATAATTGTGGCCCATCATAAATGTGTAAAATAAACTACTGAAGTACTGTAAAAGTATTTCAGAAAAAAAGGCTTCATTTTTGTTATTTATCGACTGCACTACTACTTACTATATACATTTTTTCAGGAAGTGCACTGTTTCCGTGGTTTCTAGCAGCAAATTAGAGCAGGATAAATATTACAGGTGACACAATGACACAGTCCATTTCACTGATATAAATTGTGGATTTAAATATTTTTGGAAATATTTGGCATAATGTAAGTGTACAAGTTAAGAAAGTATATAATATTCATGGTTTTTGGATATTTAAGAAAAAAAATTATAATCATTATTTTTGTCTTTTGTTATTTTTTTACTTTTATTTAATATTTTGGCATGAGATATTCATTTTAATAAATTTGACTAGTATGGCATAGAATTCTAGTTAATTAATTAATTATACAAATATAAATATAAAATATAAAATAAATCACAGAACAAATTAAATAAAAAAATATTATATATAGTTTATATATTATATATAGTTTAACCACAAATTTTCTGAAAATGCACGTGTCAGGTCATGCAAGATAAGATTGTTTCTTTATTGGAACAGAATTAGAGAATTTCTCATTACGCTTTGCTCACTAATGTATCATCTGGAGTGAAAGGCTGCCATCAGTCCCAAATTGTTGATAAAAACATTGCAGTAATCCACACAGTTTCAGCCATCAATGTGTGAAGTGAAAAGCAGAGTGTAATAAATAAATCCATCATTAAGATGTGTTTAAAAAAAAAAAAGAGTCCTCTAGTCAAAATATTTCTTTCTTTGGTGAAATTATCAACTCTGAATCTGAATCTATGAAATATACACAGATCAAGTACCATTCAAAACATTTCTAAATGTTGGTGGATTTTTGATGTGAGATTGGTGGGCTGCATTTGTGTGGATTACTTGTGGATTATTGTCATCAGCTTTTTGACGGCACCCATTCACTGTAGAGGATCTATATAGGTAAGGAAGTCATATAATGCTTGCTCAAGACACTGTTCATGAGCATTCCTTGTTAATTAATATGTTTGGCAGTAATTTCATTGACAAGACTAACAGTATCAAATAACAAGTAATAAGCTTTTAACACAGTTGAGAAGCACATACCTGTCTCAGCGGCTGCCGGAAATCTTTATTCCGTTGCTAACGCCACAAAGCTGGTCCCCAGCTGTAAGTTTGCAAGTAAAGATTTATTTATAATTAGTCCAATAAGTTGTGGTACTTTCCTGAGTTTGTGCTTGATGACTTGCAAAAGAAGCCACGCTGGGCGCAGGTGCAGGGGCCCGATTAAAGAACAGGCTTTTGAATAAGAGATGCTCCACTTTAAATCTCTGAGGAGAATCCACCTTTAGATTCTGCAATCAAACACACCTGCCCAGTGAATGCAGCTCAGTATAAATGGCTGCTGGCTCCGGCAGTGCTGTGATCTCGATGCCCCGGGAAGTCTGGGTCTGTGTCCTCGTGTGCCCTCCTCTGTAATGCATTAGTATTCAGCTCAGCAGGTTTCTGTCTGCCAATGGATAAATTAATTGATATTTTGAAGATGGAGAGCTTATGACGCTTCTAATCTTGTAGAGACCGCTCTTCAATTGACCCACTTTCCCAACGGCTGGAGTTGGCGCTTTAATTGAGTCGGCATTATTTAGCAACATACTCAAAATGCATTTAAAGTTGATGTTTTGTTGATAGTGATGGTGATGACTAATTTGAAGGATAGCTCGCAGCAGGGGTCTGGCCTCCCAGAGGTCTTTATCACATTAATGCTATAGTGCTTTTATTATTATAGTTTCAGTTGTTGCATTGTATTGTTCTCATTATGTGTACGCTATTATAAGATTTCAGCTAATAGATGCATCTATGCTTTATAATTTCCTTTACGTTTTCTGAAACCGTATTTTAGTGAAATGAGTAAACACATAACAGTGTCCCTTGTGTTACAAATTTTCTATTTCAAATAAATGCTGTTCTTTTGAACTTTCTATTCACAAAGAAACCTTAAAACAATCAGTCACATCTAAAATAAAAAGTTACTTAATATATCTATCTATTATCCATATACAAACTCACACACATGCTTGTATATGTTTCAGATAAATATGCCGCTTTTTTATATATCTATTTATTTATAATATAAATGATTTGAATATAAATAGGGACATAAATATTTTCAAAATATGTTCTGTAACTGAACACAAGGAATAAATGCTTGAAGCCAGACGAGCAGGTCTTGACTCTGAGCTGGACCTGGTACATCCATTCTGACTCATGTCTGCGCCTCAGGTTGGGGTGGAGAGTGGGCGTTCAGTGAGCTGTGCTCGTGAATATCCGTATCACAGCTGTACTTTAATCGCTTGTTCTCATCAGCCCTGACCAAGTGCAATGAGGCATGTAGCTATTGAGCAGACCATAATGCCAGGAACACTGACGATAAGTAATGCCTCCTCTTACTGAGAGAAAGTGTGTATGTACTGCATGCTCTGTTTCCATTAATCTTTCTCCAATGACTTGTCGGACGGGACGGGCCTAAACATATTGCATGTACTTTTACCCACCTCCCAGTACAGAGCTGAATTAATTGCAGATATTTACCAACATGATCTTGTTCATTTCTGTGTGAAGTACTAGAGATCTGGCAGATAATTTGCTCTGGTATTGGTTGGGCTGTTACATTACGTTATTAACTAGTTTAAGTGCGCTAGTCTGGTTTAATTATGTTTAAATGAATATCAGTGTCTCTAATGTGACATTCAAACAATGTTTTTTCTAAGTTAAAGATTAAAGCTCTTCTGTATTTCCCCAAATCGATCGAGTTGCTATTCGACCAATGTGTACTTTTGAAAATCAGTTATCCAGATGTGTTTACTTGCAATAGTTTTGCGATTGTTCGCTCAACACTTTAAATTATGTGCTTCATTACAATGAGCTAATGCAGCATAAAGTTATCTGTGATGAGTTTTCAGCAGCCATTACTCATTATCATTTTGTTATTAACTGTTGAAAACTGTTATAAAATTAAATTAAATTAAATTAAATTAAATTAAATTAAATTAACATTTAATTAACATTTAATTTAATTTAATTTTCTGACCCCAAACTTTAATTTTAATTACTTTTGAGGTGATAAAAGAAAGACAATTTGGAAAGAAAGTTACCTTTAGCATGCTATATTTCTTTATTTTTGTCTAATAGTTAACCTGAAAGGCATTCGAATGCATCTTGAAAAGCATTTTACACTTGTGTTTTTTAATAATCAGATGACAATCTGTAAATATTTTCTAAAAAGTGCTGCCCTGAATGCAAGCAGCCACATCTACTGCTTATAAAACGTCCACACAAGCTCTTTCGTAAATGGCCTGCGTCAGAGTGAAAACTGAACTCACTTTCGCGTGGGAATCCTCCTTCTGTGGCTTCCTTATCATTAGACTTTAGATATGTCAGCATGTGATGGATCTAGCGAACATACCCACATGTTGTGTGAGATTGAAAAGGAAAGCTCTGCTCCAGTTCTCATGCCTACAGGACAAAACTCGAAGCTGTCATGACTCTGCGCAGTCGAGCAGCAGGAGCGATTTTCAGGCTCTGGCACTGCCGTAATTGGTTGCTATTGCATCTTTTTTCCTCAGGTGTTATGTCGTTCTTATGGTTTCATGTGACTAGACAAAAGGGAGCGTCAGAGCCAATAATATCAATGTGCCTTTCTCTCTTCCCCTCTGCTGTCTCTCTCTCTCTCTCTCTCTCAGTTTCTACTTTCGTTTATATAATGGGAAAGGTCTAGACCCTTTACTATCATATGCAGGTAAAACTGAGATGGCAAGCTTAATGGCTGAATGGGGCATTAACTGATCAGATCGTTTATTGTTTCTGGGCAGCAGTGGCACCTGTGAATGAAGGTTAACAGGTCCAGAGGGCATTAGAGTGTTTCATATTAAATTTGTCTCCTTCAGTGATTCAAGGCATCACATTGCACTGCTTTTATCAGTTGTCATGCAAGATTTCAAGGGGTTTTGGTTCTCCAAAGAGTCTTTTAATTGCTCATTATCTTTGACACATCTCACACATTTTTATTAGCATCAGACACAAGGTGGATGTTCTTGTCTTTCATCCAGGCAGACAGAACAAGGCAGGCGAGGGACAGGCAGATGAAGGTGAGAGACATGATGAACAGAATTAATAAGAGACGCTTTGTGATCCGCTGCAGGCAGCGCGGTTTGGGATCAAACTGTGTTGTTCACCTGAAAGTCAAAATTGTGTCGCCATCCTCATCCCGTGTTGTTTCAAACCTGTGTGATTTTCTTTCTTCTGTCAAACACGTAGATTTCTTGCAGGATGTTCATGCTGATCCTTTCCTTATAATGAAGGTGAATGGCGACCAGGGGCTGTCAAGCTCTAAAAATGACGATGAAAGTAGTCAACATGACTTATGTGCTTTGTTATATTCCAGCCCTAATAGCCATATGATAGCATTATGTGGAAAACAGAGCATTTGCACGCTTATATTTGCTGCTTTGTTATTGGTGGAGAGAGACAAAAATCAGTGACATTTGGAATTGTTGACCTATGTGTCACACTTTAACATATAATTTTTGAATTATTGAATTTATTATAATTCAGTTATATTGAATAAGGTATTCATTCAAATGATTAATTATCTTACAATTAATAACAAGATAAGGGAACATAAGAAACTACAAATTGTTAATAATTGTTTAATTAATAATTTAATAACCCATTATAATAATTATACCAATATTAATTGTGCACTCAAATTATTAATCAGTCAATTATTAAACAAGTTTTTGTTTACATAATATATGTGTGCTTTCTGTGTATATTTATTAAAATATATGTATAATATACACACATACAGTATATATTTTGAAAGTGTATTTACATATCTTTATTCATATAATTTATATTATAAATAAATATATTTAATATTTAAACATAACATTTTTTCATAATACATGTGTATTTATATTGACATAATAAACATACACAGTATACACACATATGTAAGCAAAAACTTTATTTTGGATGCGATTAATTGTAATTAATAATTTGACAGTTTTAAATAATAATCATATTAAAAGAGCATCTACACTATAAAAAAATGTGTACAAATAATGTAAATGAATTCTCAGTATTTAATTATTTCTTTATTTTAATTAATTGAAACAGGGCTAAATATAGGAATTCATTCAGCACACAGTTTTACGCTTTTAAGTTTTAAATGCCTGGTAAGAATTCAGAGAAATACTGTCAGCAGCCACTGCTTTCAGCAAACAAGAAGAGAAATCACTTAACATTTTAGTGGGGCACAACTTCTCCTAATCTAGCAACATCTCGGGATGACCTCAGATGTGACTGACGCTACCGCGTGAACTTACACATTCGCCTGAACCTGTGAGTAATGCTGTGGATTGCTCTGAGCCTCTGTTAGCAAGAAGAGCTGCAGGGTTACAGCGAGGGCGTCCGGGTGATACCTGACATCTCAAACACTTTCTGTTCTGTCCTCCAGAAATCTTCATCCAGGGCATCACGTTTCAGTGACACTGATACACCGCTTCCTAGCGGCTTGACAGTGCCTCACTATCCAGTTCTGCAAAGCTCAGCACTACAGATTATTTACAAGATTTAAGTGTTTTATATGTGGACACACTGCATGTGTTTATTACAAGAATATAAAGTACACATAAAAACAGGCATCTGGCTAATGAGAGGGATAAATCTGAACTCCTGAATCGGAAAAGAATCCTATATGATTTTGATGAGCTTAGAAAAACGTGGTGACCTTGAGGTGCTTGGTTATTCTAAGTAAGTCAATACTGGATTTTTTGCTTTCCTGCAGACTTAAATCATGCTTGTTAAAGCACAGCCTATGCGGAAGACGGCAGTCTAAAGCACGAGACCTTTTAGTTCATTATCCCCGGTTATCTTTTCAGCTTGGCTGTTGCATTTTTTTTTTAATCCCTCAATATTTCACGTTAACTATCTCACTGTGAGCCAGGCTTACAGGAATCAATTATAACACCTTTCTATCCTTCTAATTCATGCTAATCCTCGAAAGGATCTTCCGTCCTGTTTTGAGAGGAAAGATTCTTTTTAAGTGGTGAGATTGAACTAATTAACCTAGTGAAAAGTTTCTCATACTTTAAGGGTAGTCAGATCGGATGACTTTCCGCCTGGTTATGGGGTTTGATGGGTTATTCCTGGGCAAGCAAACATCCAGTGCTATCCTCAGATGGGGAATTTACTCTCTGGAGCAATTTGAGATCTCATTTTGAGTGAGCAAACACAATTTGAGTTTTAGCCGTGGCCTACCTTTGCCCTCTATTATTGAGAACTAGAAGCAACATATTGTTGCTGCGCCTGTGTAAGCTGTTTCGATTTCGATTGACAAGTGGTTTGGAAAATGGATGGAAGGACAGTTCTGATTGATGGGCGCAGTCAGGAGTGCTGATATTTTTTATAACACCACCTGCTGTATTGCATCACTTCACTTGTTTGTTCCAGACAGACTATCAGTCTTATGCTGAAGCAACATTCACAACTTGGGTAAAATGTGTATGTACTAACTGCCAAATTTTGTCTGAACTGCAATTTATTTAAATGTTCATTTAGTTTAGAGACCAATTCTCACTATGCGGCATGCGTAATACTAGCATAATGGTAGTTTCTTATAAATCACATATTGTATATTCCTTAATTTTACAGAAAACTTAAACCTGAAACACTATTAATAAAGCAACAGATTAAAAGTAAATTTATTCAGAAAAAAAAAATGGATAGTTCATCCAAAATGAAAATTTTGTCATTTATTACTCACACTTATGTTGTTCCAAAACTATAAGATATTTTGATTAAAACCAAGAGATTCCCGATTCTGACCTCTGCATAAACAGCTCCGTGTTGAAGTATATATGTGTAACATCAATGATTCAGACGTCATTTTATAAAGCTATTTAAAGTTACTTTGCATTTTTTTGTGCACAAAGAAAACAACTTCAACAAATGGAAAATGTTCAAGTTCAGCAAGAGCTGATTAAATATTTCAATTCTGTGATTATTATTACTAAGACATGTTTCCTTACAAAGAAAAAGTTCTCAAGGCTGGTCTTTAATTTTGATAGTTACACAAAATAGGAATTGATGCTTTTAAAAAGATATTTCACACAAAACTAAAAATGTATCATCATTCACGTGGCTTTCCAAACCTGTATGACTTTCTTTCTTCTGCTAAACACAAAAGATATTTTGAAGAAAATTGGTAATCAAACAGCTTTGAGTATCATTGACTTCCATAGCAGAAGTCATGCAGGTTTGGGAACGACATGAGCGTGAATTAAATGTTCATTTTGGGTGAACTGTAAGTTTTCATAAAAGCACAGTACAAGTGTCATAAAAGTCATTCATATTACTGTTACACTATAATCCAGGTCTTCTGAGGCCATATAATAACTGTGTATGAGACATAGTGAGGTGATAAACTAGTTCAACCAGATGACTATATCATTTAGAATCAAATAAATCAATTGATGAGAAGATTTTGGTTTGTTTTTCATAAAAGCCATACAAAGCCAGACTTCAGAAGAACTGCAGCGCTAAGTCATTGGAGTGTTTGTATTATTTGATAGCAAAATCCATTTGATTGTATAAATTGGCTTTAAAATTTCTGCTTTTGTGAAGGACAAAAATTTTGGGTGAACTGTTCTAAAATAAGCTATAGATCAGAATGGCAATAACATGAGGCAACAAAACATTATCTCAAAAGAAACGATAACTATCCATTTCCCTAATAATAATAATAACCGCAATAATTACTTGTCGACTTTCGTGAGAGATTTGTACATAAAGAAACACAATAAAGAGGAATGTCTGCCCGAGCCAAGACTTAAGAAGATAAATTGCAGGCGCTTGCCTGGTAATGGTTCTCTAAAATAAACTGAGCGCCTTTGTGGTGTTTCTCACTCACACTGCTGAGCCTCGCGCTCAATCACAATGAGCGGACAGGCCTGTGCAGTTAAAGCACCGTGGCTTCTGTTGGGATATGGCCCTTGAGCATTTTATTTATAGCCTTATTTAGTAGAAAACACCTGGCTTGACTCTGAGTGATGAGGATATTAGTATACAAGATGCGCATTTATTGTCAACTGCTCTCAGAGAGTTGGGGCTTTTTCAAATACTAATTTGTATTCGGTGACTTTTGAAAGCACCTGGAAGTGGTTTTGTATAATGCGTGGCATTTATATCTCCCGTGGTTTTGTATGTCAGTTATGACTTGGAATGCTAGAGGTGAAGAATATAATTGGTACAGGATTCTTACTAGTGTCCCTAATAACAGCAAGGATGGTAGATCGCCCCAATTACTCTCGGACAAAGCATTCACACCTTCTAGTTTCATTTAGGAAAAACACCAAATAAGACTTAACCCTAGACACAAATGAGGTGCACCAAATGGGAGTGCTCATTAACAGTCGAGATGGGCTCTAGAGCTCATCAGTGACCTGCTGAAGGCCCGTGGGTAGACCCCACTTTCACTTATCCCACTGCTGTTTCTTCACAAAATCTGGAAGTGATGAGAGGTAGCAGGGTAATGGACGTTCTCTTTATCTCCATAAATTGGGCTTTGAGATGAATGTGGATCGAGGACAAAGGCTGACAGACCATTACTTATCGCTAATGGAGTGCCTCTTGTGCAAATGGGATGGACTTTCATAGATGTCTGCACTCAGATCGGTTCAATAGCTGCCATGGCCCCAAACAACAAAGCAGCAACGAAAACAAAGAGGTTTATGCAAGACTCACTACTGTCATCACTTCATGTTTGACTCTAGCTTTTATTAGAAAATGTGCAAAAAGCAGTCTTTTCTATTTTTGCTGAATATTTAAGCAAACTATAATTTCTATTTTTAGACTTCTAGTTTTAGACTTTGGAGCATAAATCATTGTTATGGTTTGCTTTATATTATTTTACATGACCAGAAGCAAGCATCTTTTTTATTTTGACTGATTTTTTGACAATTATTTAAACAAACTGTAAGCTTTAGATTTAAATAATTGTTTTATTTTATTACATTTTGTTTTATTGGCTGTGTATTTTATGTTTTATCAAGTTATATTATATGTTATCAAAATTTAATACAGTTTAATTACATTTTTATTTTATTATTTATTGTTATTGTTTTTATTACATTTCTGTTGTTTATTTAGTTTTTTTACTATTTTTCTTTTTTTAATTGTTACATTTTTTAATTTATTTTTTATTTTATTATGTAATGCTGTTTTTGTCTTGTTATATTATATTGTGCTATTTTTTGTTATACTGTATATTAAGCTATATTAATTTTTTATGTTAATTTAATTTAGTTTAACGACATTTTATGTTATTTCGTTAAGATATTTATTACGTTACCTGTTTTTATTTTGTAATTTATATAATGCTCTTTTTTTGTTGAGCTTTTTATTTTATATTTTAATTTTTCATTTATTTATTTTTGACTGAACATTATCTCAAAACTTCTCCAGACGCTGCCTTCTCGCTGTTGTACCTGTTTGTGCTAAAGTCATAGCAGTTTTCACTCAATCCCTTCAGTTTTCTGTTGAATATCTTAAAAGCTTCTGAGTACTTGGAAACTAAGAATAAATGTCTTTATCACATATTATCTCTTCCATGCACCTGTCTTCCGGCTTTTTTTGTAAAACGCAAACAGAGATTTAGCAGCAGTGTAGTTTGTTCATGTAATCTTAGTCTGGCCAGAGTGGGTTTAAAGATCTCATGCTGATGAGCGATGTACAATGAAAGGATTTATATGCAACAACACCTCCATTCTGTTTTATTGACTGAGATTAGAGATTCAAGTTTATGAAGAATGTTGAAAGTGGATCTGTGATGTGCCTCTTAAAGACGCAAAGAAGCACATTAATATGTAAGGAATCATAAATATTCATTCAGCTGCACAAAGGCAGAGTGAAGAATTAATAGGGTCTCTTCAAAGTGCAGTGCACTCTGGGATTACTTTTTTTTCACAAAGTATACAAGCTGACTTAGAAATTTAACTTCTTATAAAGGAACCTAATGAAGTTATGATTTTGTCACACTTTCTCATAGAGTTTGTGCTTTAGGTAGAGGACTGCTTTGGATAATTTAGGACATCAAGGCATTAGCACAGCCTGCTCAAGTAAGAGGTCTCTGCCGTGATCTTTGGGTTTATAGGAAGTCGATGAACCCCTGGTCAAGGACCTGAGAGAGATCAGGATCAATACCTCAGATATTTAACCCGACAGCAACTATTTACATAAGTACCCTAATGGAGATTCCAAATCTGAAAATCAGCATTCTGTGTGTGCTGCTGACAGTTTACTACCAGAAGCTCAAACTTCTAAAACTTCAAGACAGAAACTAAATCTATTTATATAACTATATATATATCTAATTATAAGTTTATATTAATCTGTGCTTACTGGTACAAAACCAGTAAGCACAGATTGCATAGATCTCATAAACGTATTATTATTATTATTATTAACAGGAGGAGTGATTTTCTGAAAACACAAATGCATTAAGTAAAAGAATAGGAAATATATGTTTTTTTATTTTTATATGTAATTGATTTATTTGTTGTAATTGAAGTTTTTAATTTTGTTCAATTATTTATATTAATAATAATTATTTATTATTTTCAATAATTTTATTTTTATTACATTAGGTTTGTTTTGTTTTATATTTTATTAATTTATATACTATTACCTTTACTCGATCTATTTTAATTTATTTAGGCTTACAAATAATTTGTTTTAAAATGTATTTAATGTTATGTGCATAGTGCATAATCATTGTTTTTTTTTTATTTATTCTGTTTAATTTTTACTATTTAATTTTAGCACTATTACATCAGAAAACATTTTATTATTTTTGATTTAATACATTATTTTATTATTATTTACCCAAATCAAAGGTCATCATAGGCCAACTTTGGTCTGTGGCCCTGGGTAGGTACATCTCTAATTTAGGTAACTTATTTTTAATTAATATATAACTATCATAGTTAATCAAAATGCATTTTACTTTTATTATATGTACAAGAATATAAAAATGCATGTTTATAGTAGTGTCTTATTGATTTCTTTTTTTTTTTTTTTCATTTCTTATAGAATTGTATATGTACAGTCATCTATTTTTATCACAAAATACATCCGGACAGAGCAATCAGGGAATTACACTAGAGCAATTTATTTTTCAATAATTATTGGCCGACTGGACATTATCGTGCTAATTACATGTCTACTTAACAAATTAATAAATGACTGGACATGGAGTATTGATTTAAAGAAATTGATTAAAAGATTAAAAGACAACATGGAGTGATGCAGGGACCAAGAGCAGCACATCTGTATAGAAAATCAATCGACCAGGCAAGAGTCAATTATACAGGCCATTCTACACAAATTATATAATATAAAAATACAGCTTCCATATGCTCTTTTGCAAAGATTTAATGCCAATCTTCTAATGCCAGTTTTAAAAAGAAGACACTATTTGTAAATATGTTTTCTATACTAATACACTAAACGCGGACTCCTGAGTACAAGACCAGACAAAAGTCTATTTGTAGCAATACCTACATTGTATGGGTGACAATTATACATTTTTCTTTTAATGCAAAATCATTATTATATAAAGATCAATTATTAAGATATTGCGTGAATTTCTCATTGTAAATATGTCAAAATGAAATTTTTAATTAGGTAATATGCACAGTAGAGTCTTTGTTTGGACATCTTTAAAGGCTAATGTCACTACATTTAATTTTTTTTTTTTTTTTTTTGCACACTCATATTCCAGGATTTTTAAATAGTCTAGATATTATCCTATCTCTATTGAATGGAAAGCTTTCTATTTATTCAACTTTAATATGACCTTTAGACGTAAAATTTTGATAAAAAATATTTGCTTGCATTGCAAATTGGCTAAACAAGGCGCTTCTTAAATTTCCATGACTCGCTAGGTTTTGACCACATCGCATCAGAAGAATCTTTATGTCCTGAAAAACACAAACGGAAATAAATTAGTTATGGCAGCATTTTTAAGTATTTATGAAACATAAGCTACGCCAAGAGCAGCTGGTACTCAACAGACCCCTACTTCAAAGTGTTTCAAAGCTGAACTGCGGATGGACACTGTCTCTGTTCTTGTCTTCTTCTGTCCAGCTCCTGCTTTCATTGAACCACC